>NW_028274808.1:120268770-120571800 GCF_037043125.1 Eumetopias jubatus | reverse complement strand
AAAGAGAAGAGGAGGCAAATGGAAGTCTGAGAGGAAAGAGGAAGAAGAGAAAAAAGATTAGAAGGGGAAAATCAAAGAGAGGAGAAGGAAACGGGAAGGTTTATCCCTGCAGATCACCTGCCTAAATAGTCCAACCCAATCGTCATGCTAGGAGGGTGGGTCAAGTTGCATTATATCTCTCTAAAATCACTATCGACTTTTATCTCCCAAATAGAGACTTTGACATGGATAACTGCCATTTTTGGAGAGTGTGAATAAAAGCATTTTAAGAAAATTTGGCTGCATTTGATTTGCATTCACCATACATTCTACCTTATGTATACATCATCTACATTAAATGTACATTTCATATATTACACATGTATTCTTCACTGTACACAAATGTGTTGTGATTGCTATACACATGCAGCTTTGGAACTGATTTTCTGACTACCTCACTATACCAGCTGCTTCTGCCATAACCACATTGTGACCAATAAGCCTGAATTCCTGTGCGCAGTCCTGATTTGGCCTCAGTTCTAGTCACAGCCAGCTTGTATGTTGGAGGCTGCTGGTGCATTCCTGGGCCTCTTTAGAACTGGCTTATCTCTGAACAGTGTCCAGAGGGTTGAGAAAGGTGGTCATGATGCAGCTTTACTATCCAAGTAAGGACAGCATCAGGAGTCATTCATTCCCAGTGCCCTAACATGTTAGCTATGAATAGATGAATGAAATTAAAATAATACTTGGGTGTACCGTGAGGCTGCTAGGATGGAGAGATAAGCTCTTATGACCCTGCTTAGCTTCCGAGACCAGACAAGAAGCACTGCCATCAGGCTGGTATGGCCATAGACGAGATAAGCACTTACGATATGATCTACGATTACTTTTATTTGTGTTATTATTGGTGTAGTGCTTACATTTTCACATGCAGTACCTGCCTCATCTTCACAGATGCTCACAAGGCTGACAGAGTAGGCGTGGTAAACTTGCTGGACTACTGAGGAAGTGGAATTTGGCTAAGGTGATACGAATGCACACAAGGAGCCCCAAAAGTCCTCGTTACCCAGTTGAGCGCTGTTTGTACTCTTGGGAATAGCCCGGCCAAAGAAAAATGATTATTTTTATATCATTTTGGAATGGTCACAAAATAATATACGGTATGCCCTGACAAGCCCCCAGTAAGTGATTTTGCAGCTGTATTTTGCTTGATATACTTTAAAAATTTTTAGTTTCAGCTAAGGTTTATTTCTGTGCTCTTTCTCCCTTATCTTTCAAAATTGGGAAAATAATCCTCAGAATTTTAAGGCTAAAGGGCCACTGGGACCAAAGGTTCAAAGTAAAACTGGCTTCAAAACTGCTTTCAGTTTTACTATCATGTGTAAAACTGACATTGGGTGGTGATTGTGCGTGGTTTTGAAGTTATCCCTTGTTGAAGTGAAAAGACAAGGCGGTCAGTCCAGGAGGAGAATCAGGGCAGCCAGTTTCTGACTTGCTCTGTGACTCTTGACAAATCATTTAATATCCATACCTTGTTATCTCCTAAATGCAAACTAGGGCAAACGCCAGGGCAGGAGGGACATGGAGCATTGTGATGACCAGCTATCATGTATCTAACATACATTGAAACCATTTGTGCAGGAGCAACTTTTCCATATACATATCAGAATGTTGGATGGAGGAACAGGCTCAAAGTTCAGATCTCCTTAGGCGGATACCATTGAAGGCATTGATTTGGGGGTGTTGTACACTAATTCGTAATCACTGGCTGCTTTGAGGGCTTGGTGATTTTACTAGGTGACATACTGTGAGCATAGCTACTGTCTCTGATAGATACATATTAATTCTCCTCCTATGACCTCCAAGGGATTGTGGAAGAAAATCCTGAGAAATTACTTTGGATTCAACTCAGACAAAAGGTTTTCTTACCAAAGGCCTACAGCCAAGCACTGGCTGTGACTTGATGAGACCTTTACTGAGGTGTTTCTGGCATATTTTAAATGTGTGAGACCCAAGGGAATCAAGAAATGTAAGTCTCGAGAGATCGTATTTCTTTCCTATCCATGTATTTCTTCAACAACTTGGCCATGATGCTTAGCACTCTTAAATAAGGATTTTATATAATTCCCTTGAGAAGCAGAGTAGTCTCTCAACCTTCCACAATTTTAAAGATCCTCCGAATAATCATTTTAGGATAAAATTTGCTCAGAGACTGATTTATATTTCAAATTTATGGTGCTCTTCTCTATTGATTTTCACTCCCTAAGTGATCTCATCTGGTATCATGGCTTTAAATACCATCTATGTGCTGACACTCCCATATTATATCTCTGGCCTAGACCTTTCCTCTGAACTCCAGGATATATATCCAGTTGCCTGCTTCACACCTCCACTTGGTGTCTAAAATCTTCTCAAGCCTAACACAACAGATTTCCTGTTTCCCCCGCCAAAGCTGTTCTTTCCAAAGGCAACTCCAACTCTGAATGACAACTGCATTCTTAAGTTACTCAGCCCAAACACTTGGGGTTATTCTTTATTCCTTCCTATCTCACAGCCCATATTCAGCTCCTCAGCAATTCCTAACAGATTGATTTTTCAAAAGGTATCTGGAACCTGACAACTTTTTGCCACCCTCCCACCACTGGGCTGGCCCCAATCCCTGTCACCTTTCCTCTGAATTATTATAACAGTATCCTAACTGGTCTCCATGTCTGTTAACACTGTAGAGTTTCCTGTGTGATCCTTTTAAAATGTAAGTCAAATTATGTCACCCTTCTGCTCAAACCTTCTGGAATCTTCCCAAAATATGGACAGTAAAACAAAAGCCCTTACAATGACCTACAAATTCTGCAATGCCTACAACCTCCTTCACCTCTCTGTTCTCACTTCCCAACAGTCTTTCTTGTATTCTGTTCCATGTGCTAGCCTACTTGCTCTTCCTCCATAATGCCAGGTACATTATAGTCTTGGGTCCTCCGCATTTTTTTGTTTCTTTTCCCTGGAATGCTCATTCACTAGATCCTCTTGAGATGGCCTTTTATACTTGTCTGTCAACATTCAAAGTCTGATAACTGCTTCCTCCCTTTGTTTCATCTTTGGATTATGGATGGTGACAAAACTTGGAATAACACACTGTTATTAGTGGTATCCCTATATCTCATCTTAGCAAATTGTCCTTTTATAATAAGCCTTCCCTTGATTGTCTTAATTTGAATATGCCATCCTACTATGGCCCTGAGTGATACAATAATTAATATTACATTTAGCATTCATTGGTGCTGTAAGTGGCCCTAAGGAATAGGCCTATGAATTGGGATTCTGACAATGAGTTTTTCTTAAATTCATAGAGCACAGGGATAATCATCTTCCCAGGAGAAGGTGGGACACAGGAAGTTCATGGAATGGGGAGGCATTACTATTACCCAGATCATCATTGATGGTGGTATAAATGCTATGTGGTTGGAGGGCATGGCAGCGGGAGACCACTGTGGCAACAATAGGGATTATAAAGACTGTGAATGTACTGGCTTCTTCTCTCCTTCCATGGCTCACGTAGGGGGGGAAATGAGAGATATGAACTTATATAACACATGTGGAGAACCAGATGGCTTCTAGGGAGGATTTGAAGGAATTCCTCATCTCCTACTGTTGCAGGATATATTTGGCTTAGGCACAAGCCCAAAATGTAGTTATAAAGGGTGAGGGATTGCAGCGTTAAATACTTAGGTCTTAGGGCGCCTGGGTGGCTCAGTTGTTAAGCGTCTGCCTGCGGCTCAGGTCATGGTCCCAGGGCCCTGGGATCGAGTCCTGCATCAGGCTCCCTGCTCAGCAGGAGACCTGCTTCTCCCTCTCCCACCCCCCTTGCTTGTATTCCCTCTCTTGCTGTCTCTCTGTCAAAAAATAAAATCTTAAAATAAATAAACAAATAAATACTTAGGTCTTTCAGATTTCTCTTCTAAGGAACTGGTAGAAAAGGAGTTGGACCTTGAGGTAGGGAATTGGGACATTTGAGCAGACACTGGGCTGAGAACTTTGACTCTCAAAATTCTCCTGAAATTTTCTTGCCTCGGGAGGTAGTTTCTGCCTCATTCCCTTCCTCTAAGTAATCCTCCTCCACACAAAAGCTTTGAAGTGATTGGGCCTAAGGTGGTTGTCTCATAACCTGATGTAAATTTTCCTCACAACCCAACCTCACCAGCTGGCATTTCTTCTAGACCTAAAATGAGAGTTATTTTACAATCTAGCACAGTTTTACAACACAAAAATAGCTTTGTGTTCTAATGAGCACAGTTTGAGAAGCTCAAGACCTGCCTCTGAGGAAAGCGCATATAGAAAAGGACCGAAGAATTGACTAAACTATATCAGCAGATGCCTGCAGAGGTTGTGTAAGAATGAATTCTAAAGGCTCTAGAGCAAGGGAGAAAACTATAAGGGTGGATCAGGTCAAAGTCATTACGTGGGCCCACTTATCTGGCAGTTAGATGTAAAGTGTTATCTCCAGGACCTGGGCATGACACTAATAGTCTATTAGATTCCTTAATTAAATTCTAGACTGATATGTGGAACTTGCCTGGCATATTGCAGAGGATAGAGTCTTATAATTATGTTTATTCCAAGAGGTAAGTATTGGAATAATCATATTATAAATAAAACTGCCTAGCCACTCCTTGGTCATTTCCTTTAGGAGGACTCAAAGGACCCATCATTCATCAAAACATTAAGAAATGCATTGGTTCACATCAGTATGGAAGGATCTATGATGGTTCCTCTTACACTGGAGGTAATGGAGGAGATGATGCAATGTAATTGGGTATACTGATCTTAATATGAATAGTGGGAATCTCAGATTTGTAGAGGACATTTAATAGCAATTCATTGTCAGAGAATAGGCGGGTGCTGTTACTATAATAATACACAGGATTTGAATGTTAATCATGGAATTTGGATTTGAGGAATCTGTGACAATGCTTACATGATGAGGGAGTTCCTAGTAATAAAATAAATGGCATCCTACTTATGGGCTGCTTGACATGTAAGAGGGAAAAGTTTTGGTACACAGTACAGAAACCTAACTCAGATCATTACAGTAGAATTCATGCCTTCCATACAATTTCTAAATCTAAATTGGTTCATATACCTGCAGTCTCTTAACTAAGGAGTAGTCCAGGTCTCTTTGAAGAAAGACATTATAATATGGAACTATCAATCCTATAAATCTTTCCCCAAGACTTCCCTGGGAGACCTGAAGCCATTTATTATGGCAACCATGCACTGAGCAAAAGGTAAATGCCCAGACTTTTTGGGGGTTATTAGACATCATCTATGAACTGAAGATACTCTCTCAAGACTCAAAATAGCTTTGTGTTCTAATGAGCAGAAGGACTGGGGAAAATACTACAATTAATTCCTTATCCAGAAAGTTTAATGGAATTAATATTTTTAGGAAGAGAAAAAAATTCCTGTATTGACATGCTGACCTATGAAGTGGGGGGAAGTTATAGTAGAAAAGTAGAAAAGATCAACTAGAAATCCCAGAAACTGCCTCCAACACTACCTGCTCTTCTTCCCATAACACCAAAAGCAATATTAAATTCCTGGAGATATTGTAGAGATTAGTGTCATTATCAAAATTTTGAGAAACAAAATGGTTATAATTGCCATATATTACTTAACATTAGCTTTTCTGGCTGATATGAAAGCCAGATGTATTATGGAGAATAATAATAGACTATAGCAAACTTGATCATGTGGTGATTATATCTGCAGTTGTGCTATCATTCTATTTTAACCAGTGAGGAAAATCAGAAACAGTTTGCATTTACATGGCAGAGACTACAGCACACTTCCACTATTTTGCCCAAGGGCTATGTCAACTCTCTCACTCTATGTTGTAATCTAGATGGACCTTAATCTTCTTATTTCACTGAACATCTCACTTGTCTACTACATAATGATGGCATTGTTACCTGCGTCTGGCGAGTAGGAAGTATCAAGCACTCAAGATACCTTAATAAGATGTATGCATTCTAGAGGTTAGGAATACAAAGTATGAAATTTCAGGGTCTAAAATATGATTGAGCATAATGTCATCTCTTTTCTGAAATAAGGAACAAGCTGTTACATTTTACACAACACTCACCACGTAGAAAATGGTATACATCTAAACCCAGTCAGGATTTTGCAGGCAATGCATATATTTGGGGATGATCCTCTCACCCATTTATTGGCAATTCATAAGGCTACACTTTTTGAGTGGGACCTGTAGGAAGAATGGGCTCTGTAGAAACACGGGTTCCTCTGCTATCTGGGCCTAATGATATGGGACACTATAAATAAAGGAAACATTTGTGTGGACAAGATGCTCGTTGAGCCTCTGGCAAATTCAGTAGGAAAATCACAACACGGGGATCTGGAATGAGGCCATGCCCTTCTTTACTAACAACTATTTTCCATTTGAAAAACAGCTCCTCTCTTGTTAGCAGGTTCTGATAGACACTAACCACTTGACCATGGGATATAAAATGACTATGCGATCTGAACTTCCCCCTGTATATATAGGTATTATTTGACCTACAGAATTTAAAGTTGACCATAAATGATAAAACTGAAATAGTATATACACATCCGGTCCTCAGCATATTCATCAGCTACAGGGGCTCGTGGCTCAGATTCATATTGTATCTGCTTCTATTGCTTTGTCATCTTTTCTGCATCCACACCTATGACTGCAGAATAACCACTTAATTCTGGAGGCAAAGCAGGGCCCCGATTTATGGATAGATCTCCATGCTTTGCTGGCACCAGATGAAGAAGGACAGATACTACATGACAATCACACCCAGTGGTGACCTTGAAAGACAGGTGGCAGTTTGATGGAGTCATTATCACTCCATGATAATACTACAGCTCATGGGATTTCATACGTCTCCTGAGATAAGAACATGTATTTTTCAAGTGGATGAAGGAAAAGAATGAGTGGTGAGGGGCAAAGCATGTAGGGTTTGTTGAATATCTTTCATTTGAAATTACAGGTCAACTTTCACCCTGCTAAATTTTGGCCTCTGCCCCGGGAGAATGGTTTGTGTGGGCCTCATCCCAGGCTTCTCTGACTTTCAGCTGAGTATGGCCAGTAGGGATCCCAGGCAGGAGATCGGAACTAGAGCAAGAGTTTATTCCCATGTCTCTTTTCTTGTGAGTTCATTTTAAACCACCTGTGTCCCTTGACTCAACATCACTGTTTATTTCAAGGTAACTTTTTCTGTATGACTCTCCCCTTTTGTATTCTGATAACTGGTCCTTTCTCTTGTCCTTGTAAGCCTATGGGTAATTATTGCACTGTTCTAACCAGCTCTGAGTTACTGCACAACCCTTATGGTTCTGATCCACCCTACCTACACCTTTGGAAATAGGACCTTAATTTAAAAAAAAAAAATCCTCTAAAATTTTCCAATTTGAGAGTGCCATCTGTTTCCTATTGGGAGATACACCTCAGGCAGTCTTCTTTCCTCTTGACTACACACTGTTTCATTATTTAGAGTTCATGCATTTGCAAGTGACAAAAATATTCCAACTAACCTTGCTTAAGTTGAAAAAGTGTAAGGATTTATTAGCTTGCATCACTAGAAAGTCCAAGGGATAATTCTGTATTCAGGCATGGTTGATTCCAAGAGCTCACATGATGTTGGCAGGGTTCTCTCCCTCTCTTGGCTCTACTTCGTGTTACTTTCTATTTTAGGCAAGTCCTTTTCACAGAGTGACAAATATGGACACTGGCAGTTCTGGCTTATGGTGGCTTTACGGATTGCAATCCTAGGAAAAAGAGCATGAGAGATACTGCAAGTGTCCTAACATACATTGTGATGTGATTCCAATGGTGAACTGTTGGGTGTACTTGAGGCTGCTTCCCTGGCCGTCATGTTGGCACTCACGTAGAATAAGTTAACAAACCCACTGCAGTTTGGCAGAGGAGTGGCGGCGAATAGAAAAGAACATTGCCTGGCTCAGAGGAGTTCCATCTCCCAATCCTCCATCAGAGCTGATCCTCTTTGAAGTATAGATTTAAAAACAGAAGAATGTTGATAATAGAGGGTATAGGGCAAACCAAAGAGCAGTTTCTCTTTTAACTGGAACGCTCCTCTTGCTAGACTACAGTGTCACTTCTCTGCCTCAGAATAAAAGCTGATTTAGCAAATCCATTTGGAATGGTCTCTCAGCCTCAACTGGATTGCCAAATTCAATAATATCATGAAGAGGGATTCCCTTGGGTGAACAGTGAAGTAGATCTGTTCAAAGGACTTCCTAAAAGGCAAGAACCCCCTTTGCCAACCTTGCCTTTCTTCTTTGGCAACCATGCTGCAGATATGACTTGGAACAGTTTGCCTGAGTCTTTGGGATAATGAATGTAAGGGAACAAGCTTGTCTGGGATGGAGGGTGTGTTCCACCTTTCATAATACGTAATACATGACACAGATTGATTATAGCAGCAGAGGGAACAGACAGGTAGTGTGGAGTGAGCTCCTGAAAGGAATGCCCCATTTGCATACTTAGTAGAGCCACAGAGAACCTTGGGGATTTCTTCTTGAAGCACAGTGTGAGAGTGGCAGGCATGAAAGGCAGCCTTGGCTATGCTGTCGTTGGTAGACTGATGTTATAGCTGCCTGCAAAAGAAGTGCCTGGGGTCTAGACAAGGGAATTCACAGTTTACTGGAGAGAAAGTAAGACAAAGAGGTAAAGAAACTGCTCTGTGCTGAAAACAGAATAATATATGCTAAGAAATAGAAATAGTAGACAGAATTCATTTGCCTTTTAAATTCTTGTTTGCATACATCGAGCCAGGAACCAAAGTACTGTAGAAATACACACTGCATCTTTCACAGAACAGATAACGTTTTGTGGCTGGAGCTTTTGGCATGTTTTACTCAATAGATATTTGTTAAATTCTTCACTTATTATTACGTATTTAGTACCTACTCTGAAAATGAGTGTGATATAGTGGAGAAATATGGGTTTTGTGTCCCGCAAGGTTGGTTTTAAATACCTGTCCTGTCGCTTACTAGCTTTGTGCCTTGGGCCAAATATCTGAACTTCATGCATAAAACGCAGCACACAATTCCTACCTCAAAGGATTGCTGTAGATGTTAAATTAGATCATGTGTACAAAGTGCCTGGCACAATAATCACTCAACAAATGGTTGCTGATATTACTACCAAACCCTTAATTAGAAAAGATCCGTTAAAACCAGGATGGCGGCATATTTCTAATTCGTTGATGTCTATGTCAGGATTTACCCCCACCCACCACCCCCACTTTAAATTATTTAAACAAATGCAGCATGCTAAGGTTCACCATCTCAGACATTTCAGCCTCGTTGAGGAAGGGGTTTGTGGTTTTTCTGTGGTCTGGTTTAATCCCCCATTGGGATCACAAGGTGGAATATGCTCTGTGTGTGAGCCTGGCTCACAGACTGCACTTGAGGGGACATAGCTTACCTCTGCTGAGATTTCAAAATCTGGATGTCGTTGGAAATTTCTGCTCTACACCAGGTGCTTGTTCTTATACATTTCAATAGCTCCAATATCTTCATTGTGTATTTAAATGTCAGTGTAGTTTGACCTTCGGATCTCCCCTCAGTTTGCCACCAGTTAAAGCTGCCGGTGAAGAACTTTTTGTTTTTACATTAGCAGGTAGATGAGAGAGGTACACTTCAGTGGCTTATCTGTTCTGTTTTAATGGAGCGAGTGAACTCGGAGAATGGTGCTACAGCAAGTGGGCCAGCAGGGGGCAGGTGTGAGTTAAGGGCAAGCGTCTTCTTTTTTAAACTTTTATGCACATTATTTAAAAAATGATGATAGCAAATTATATTTTCCTCATGGCTATTGGCTGCCTTTGGCTTGTTCCCCAGTTTAAAATTTGACACTTGACTTACAGAAATCATATTTCGAAAGCTGGAATTAGAATTCAATATAAGAAACTACTTTTCTTGGGCGCCTGGGTGGCTCAGTTGGTTAAGCATCTGCCTTCAGATCAGGTCATGATCCCGGGGTTCTGGAATCGAGTCCTGCATTGGGCTTCTGGCTCAGCAGGGAGCCTTCTGCTCCCCCTGCTTGTGCTCTCTCGTGCTCTCTCTCTCTCTCTCAAATAAATAAATACAATCTTAAAAAAAAAAAAAGAAACGAAACTGCTTTTCTTGATCATTTTTTTAACCAGAGAAAGTATATGGTGACTGGTGTTTGTGGATGTAAATTCATTTTGGAAATTTTCTGTTTGCTTTTTGCTAATTCTAATTCAGAGCTAAGTATTCTGTTCTCATTTTCTTCTCAGTTATCTTGCATTATAACTTCTTTCCAATTTTCCTGGTTACATAAAAGGATATCTTGAGATGTACATTAAGGCAACAGCAAACAGGCACATAGTTGTGCAAAGCAGAAGTATCACATTACTGTTACATTTTGAAAAGTTACTTTAAGAAATCAAGAATGACTTATAAAACTCAAAAAATTGGTTTTAATTAGTTGGCGTCTTTCTTTATTTAAAACCTCCATGCAAGACATTTTGAGGTTGTCAAGAACAGAGGCATGCTCAACGTACCAAAGGTGAGTGTTCACAGGGAGCATATAAGGAAGAGTGCATAAAATCGCTAGAACATCATCAGGGAAAGCAGAGTAGCTCTGATGACCTGGTTGTTCAGCAAGCATCAGCAGCTGGTGCCTGTAAATGTTCCATCACTATAGTGTCTCAGACACTTCATCTCTGTTTCAACTGCTCCTACTTCTCCTGCCATTAAAGACCAAGTGACCTGTGGAACTCAAACTTTGTGAGTCTGATCCTGTAAAGGGAGACAACCACAGACACAGACTGTGGGACAGAAACTGAGAGAGGAGATATGGTTTGATGCCCTTTATGAAAATTTCTTCTGCATCAAAACACCTGGTCAACTTCCGGCTCGGGTGCCATCCTTTGGTCTAATCAGCTGTGGGCCAGAAGAGCAGGGTCACATATACAGAGCATGAGATCACACACCCGAGGGGCCATCTGGTATAAATAATGGTGTCTTATGACCTCTTTTCTGAGTAGAGGACATCGTCATAGCAAACATTCAAAGCAAGATAGAGTCCTCTACAGTATATGTCATTAAATCAAAATATAGAATCTAGAACTTTCCAGGAACTTAAAACACATACCCTATTTCACACCCATTAAGATGACTGATGTTAAAAAAGAAACCCAGAAAATAACAAGCGTTGGTGAGAATGTGGAGAAATTGGAACTCTTGTAAAATGGTGCAGCTGCTATGGAAGACAGTATGAGAACTCTTCAAGAAATTAAACATAGAGGGGCACCTGGGTGGCTCGGTTGTTAAGCGTCTGTCTTTGGCTCAGGCCATGATCCCAGGGTCCTGGGATCGAGCCCCCCATCAGTCTCCTTTCTCAGTGGGAAGCCTGCTTCTCCCTCTCCCACTCCCCCTGCTTGTGTTCCCTCTCCCGCTGTGTCTCCCTCTGTCAAATAATTAAATAAAACCTTTAAAAAAAGAAATTAAACATAGAATTACCATATGATACATCAATTCCACTTCTGGGTATATGTCCAAAAGAATTCAAGATGTTTCTCCCACCGCCCCCTTTCATAGCAGCATTATTCCTGATAGCCAAAAGGCATAGTACCAGCACTGGCCAGCACAGTGTGTCCGTATAGTGTGCAGTCTCTGGAACCAGGCTGCCTAGGCTCAACTCCTGCCTCTAGCATCCAAGAACTGTGTGATCCTCGACAACTTAACCTCTCCCGGCTTCAAGTCTCCTGATCTGTAAAATAAGGATTGTAACACTATGTACCTCATAAGGTTGTTGTGAGGATTGCTTGAGTAAATAGAGCACTTAGAATAATGGCTGGAACATACCAAGTGCTCCAGAAATGGTAGCTGGTCTTACAATTTGAGTATGTAAAATGTGATCCTTTTTTTTTCTAAATGAATTGATCAAAGTGCCTTTGGTAGGGGTATCTTCCTTTACAGTCTGAAATAAGGAATTTCTAATAGAAAGTCCTAATGTCCTAAATGTGAAAGAACAAAAGCTCTTTGCCTTGGGAACAAAATAGGTTGGTTTCTTTAGGTCAGATGTGTCCACATATAAACCCATATATTGTAATCTGTTAGGTTAGCAGTATTTTTCTTGCATGTGATTATTTTCAATTTTGACACTAAAAGAAAATGTATTTACACATTGGATATTTTGCTTTCTCAGGCTCCGTCATTAGATTTTTTGCTAACTAGCCTCTCTCAGTTATTCTGGGTTTGTATCTATTGTAGCGAGTTTCTGAAACATGGCTGGGCATATCTCATTTTGCAAACCAGATGAGGCTAGACACAGAAGGATCATAGTTGCATAATGGCCACAGTAACAGCTAAATTTAAAACATTTTTTTTTGCGTAACAATGACATTCACATGATTATGCTGCTCAAAATACAGCAGTAAACTAACCCGGTCAGGTATCCTAGTTTAATATAACATACAGTGGTCCTTTTCTCCCTGAACATACCTAATGAGGTTCTTGTTTATCCAATTTTTTCATGTCACAATTCATATAGGGCATCTCACATGATTACGCATGTGTGAGCTTGTTTGGGTATATGAGATTCTTATTTAAAACAAAGAATTTGTTTTCCTGATTTGTTTTGATTCCTATTGAAATTATTTCCTCATTTTGTATTCTTATTGATGCAGTTTAAATAATTTTTAAAAGTCTAGTAAATATGCATATATGAACAGTAACAATAGCAATTTGTATAAATGTGTACTATGGATTTAGAGTGTCATGTGATTTGTTTTCTTTTTTAATCAGATATATTGAGAATATAGGAATTGTCCTTTGCTGCCCCAATGTCATGTTTTTCAATGGCATATGGAAAAATCTAAACTTACAGGTCTTTGTTGTGTTCTTTTTTCCCTTGAGTAATAGTTACGAGCTTGCGATCTGGCATGGTATAGATCCAGGGCACTGCTTTGCCATTTGCTAGTGGTGTGACTTTGGGAAAACGAAACTTGCAAGCCCTCAGTTTTCTTATCTATAAAGTGGAGCTCTGATACGTATGTCAGATTACAAGGGTTGATGACAAGGATTTCAGTGTGAAAGCGCAGAGTACGGATTCCTTCTCCAGGTGTCTCACTGTTATGGTGGCAAGAGGGTGAGAATCAGCTCCAGGTTTACATCTGACTGGTTAAATAACTCGAAGAAAGAGAACTATAAAAGGCAAAGGACTGATATTCATTTGTCGCAGATCAAATGTACAGTCCACAAAACAATCCCCGTGGCCAGAAGGAACAAATGAAATAGCCAGGGTCTCATGCCTACCTTTTTTTTTTTTTTTTAAAGATTTGTTCTTTTAAACTGTACCAAAGTATAATCCACATGTGATAAAGTTCACCCATTTTACGTGTATCATTTGATAAGTTTTGATGAATGTATCCTAATGTGGAACCACCACCAAGTCCAGGTATAACACGTTTCCATCACCTCAACAAATTCCTCTGTGCCTCTTACAGTCAAGCTCTTCCCTAGTCTCAGGCCCTGGCAACCCAGGATCTACTTCCTGTCACTATAGTTTGATCATTTCTTAGAATTTTACATGAATTCACTCAAATGGTCTTTTACTCTCCCTTTTTTTTAAGATTTTATTTATTTATTTGACAGAGAGAGACACAGCGGGAGAGGGAACACAAGCAGGGGGAGTGGGAGAGGGAGAAGCAGGCTTCCCACGGAGTAAGGAGCCCCACGCGGGGCCCAATCCCAGGACCCTGGGCTCATGACCCGAGCCGAAGGCAGACACCCAACAACTGAGCCACCCAGGCGCCCCTCTCCCTTCTTTTATTTAGCATGCGAAATGCTTTTCAGATTCATCCATGCTGCTGCCGATATAAGTAATTCTTTTTTCTGTCTGAGTAGTAATCTATTGTATAGATACAGCACAGTTTCCTTCTCCGTCACTATCTGAGGAATTTGGGTTATTTCCAGTGTTTGCCTACTATGAATAAAACTAGTACGAATATTCATAACAAGTCTTGGTATAGATGCATGGGTTTTCTTGGGGGGAGGGGGAGAGGACATACCCAGGACTGACATTTCTGGGTCATATAGTAAGTATGTATGTAGGTATATATGTATGTATGTATGTATGTATGTATGTATGTATTATTTATTTATTTATTTATTTATTTATTTTTAAAGATTTCATTTATTTATTTGACAGAGAGACACAGCGAGAGAGGGAACACAAGCAGGGGGAGTGGGAGAGGGAGAAGCAGGCTTCCCGCCGAGCAGGGAGCCCGATGTGGGGCTCGATCCCAGGATCCTGGGATTATGACCTGAGCTGAAGGGAGACGCTTAATGACTGAGCCACCAAGGCGCTCCTATTTATTTATTTATTTTTTATTTCAGAGTTTGATTGTATTGCACTAAAGGAATAGCAGGATGGTTATACAGTGTTCTCTCTCATTCAGTTTTGAAAATCTAAAGTACTTGCAAAATCTTAAGAATACCTTTACCACCAGATTAGAACAGTTAAGTATAATAGCCAATTTCTTAATAAGTGGTATCTTACAAATTAAAACACATTTAAAATAACTTTAAATGCATTCTTCGCAAGTATTCAACATATATTTTTATATCATGTTCACTTATGCTTAAGAATTAAAGCAAGTATATTACTCTGATGGAAACATGGGAAATCTCTCATTCATGCAATATATAGGGATAATATTCAAGTTGAAGGGGAAAAAAATCCCACTCTTCGTATTTTGTAAATGTGTCCATATATAATCACATACAGATAAATGAGGAAACCCATGAAGTTTCCCACACATCAGATATATATTTTCAGTTCATCAGAAGCATCTGATATCTACAGCTAATTTATAATTAGATGGCATTTCAATAAAACCAAAATGAGCCCTACAAGTTCCTATATATAACGAAAGCTTCCAATGGACCAAGGATAGTCAATAATTAATGCAATCATTCAAGGGATTATGGCTGTTCCTTAAGGAGTGCAAGTTCAAACCCGTCAACACCAGAGGTCATCATTTTATATTAATTTTTATATAATTCCCTTTAAATTCTTTATCCGAGTATAACATATGAAAACAATCTTTCCACAAGCAAAAACTGTGGAAACATTTAAAAAATAAGGAGTCATCTTTTTTAAAGTAACTGATCAGATTCCATAGGCTACTCTTGGAAACAGGTTCTTGCTGGACAGAATCCCTTCATTTGGTGGCTTTTTGCATGCACTTTAGACCAGTTCTGTGTGTTATTCTGAGAGGTCACCAAAACATAGATCATGCCACATAGGCAGTAAAAAAATGCTAGAAGATAAAAAGCTAATTTGCTCCAGCCTTCTTTCTGACAATACGCTAAAATGTCTGCATTCATGACGGCTGTAGGGTCATAGAGTCCTGGTCTACTCAACCCTGGTCTACTCATACACCTCCAAATATGCTATGCCAAGGGGGGCAGATTGACACCCAGTTTATGCCACTCTGCTGCACAAAGAAACATGACACAGAAGAAAGCATGGATGAGGTACTCTGGAAGTACAAGAGGATTCAGGGTATTACACTGGTCTGTAGGATTCTTATAATCAGTGTTCAGTTCATCAAATGCTACAATGTGCCAGATGGCAAAGAAGACGAGCACGGGGGTGAGCAGCAGCGCCAGCATGTAGCAGAAGGCCACCAACGTGAAGGTGCCTGCAGAGAAAGGCCATGTGTATTTAATTTAATATGAAACTGTTGGACTGTTTTCCAAAGTAGTTATATCATTTTTCCTTCTAACTAGTGATATGTGAGAGTCAGTTGGTGCTCATCCTTGCCCAGACTTGGAATTGTCATTCTTTGAAATTTTAGGTATTGGGTTGGGTGTGTACGGATATGTAATTGTGGTCTTCGTTTGCATTTCCCTAATAAATCATGGGGCTAAGCATCTTATAATGTGCTTATTTGATGGAGTTTCTGTTTGCATTTTTTGCTCTTTTAAAAAATTGGGTTGTCGATCTTCTTATTATCAACTGTTAAGTGTTCTGCATACGTTCAGAATACAAGCTCTTTATCAGATACAGGTTTTGCAAATGTTTCCTCCTACTCTGGCTTTTTTATCTTCTTAACGGAGTTTCTTGAAGAGTAAATATGTTTAATTTAATATTAGTTATCATTTAAACATATTTCATACTTGTTATATTTCATCAAATAAATCTGTTTCTTCTTCAAGGTCACACAGATTTTTCCTATATTTTATTTTAGCAGTTTTAAAATTTGATCCATTATGATTACATCTATAATCTGCTTTGAGTTATATGCGCATCATGTGAGATAAAGATACAGGCTCATTTTATTGCATATAGCAATACAGGGTCCCAACATCATTTGTTGAAATATAATTATTCTCTACTGAATTACCCGAACCTCTACCTTGGAAATCAATTTACTATATATGTGTCTATGTCTACTTCTTGATTCCCTATTACATTAAATTTGTTCATCTGTATTTATGTCAATATCACACTCTTGATTAACTCTGGGTTTATATTAAGTTTTATAATCAGGTGGTATAAGTCCCCAATCTTGTTCTTCTTTATAATGTTATGTTAGCTATTTTTGATCCTTTGAATTTACATATAAATTCCAGAATCGGTTTGATAATTTCTGCTAAAATCTGTTGGGATTTAGATAAAGACTGCAGGGAATCTACAGATGGATTTGGAGGAGAATTGACATCTTAAAAATACAAACTTCTGATTCATGAGCATGATTTATTTCTCCCATTTATTTTATTTTATTTTTAAAATTTTTTATTTAAATTCAATTAGCCAACATATAGTACATCATTCGTTTCAGATGTCGAGTTCAGTAATTCATCATACATACAACATATAACACCAAGTGCTCATCACATCATGTACCCTCTTTAATGCCCATCATTCATTTATTTGAGAGAGAGAGAGAGAGAGAACACATGAGCAGGAGGGACAGAGGGAGAGGGAGAGAGAGAACCTCAAGCAGACTCTGTGATGAGCACAGGGCCCAACGTGGTGCTCAGTCTCACGACCCTGAGATCACAACCTGAGCTGAAACCCAAGAGTCGGACACTTAACCTACTGCACCACCTTGGTGCCCCTATTTTAGTGTTTTCAAATTTCTCTCAGCAATGTTTTGGAATTTTTTTGGAGTGTAGGTCTTACACGTATTTTGTTAGCTGTATCCCTAATATTTCAAATTTTTGATATTATTGTAAATGAGATATTTAAATTTCTAGTTGTTCATTGCTAACAAATAGAACTATAACAGATCGCTGTGTTAACTATGTATCCTGCGATCTTGCTAACTCAGATATTAAACTTTAAGATATTTTCATAAATTACTTGGAATTTTCGTCCCGGACAATCATGTTATCTTCCTTTCCAATCTGTATGCCTTTTATTTCTTTTTCTTGATGTAATGCTCTTGTTAGGACATCTAATACAATGTTTAGTAGAAGTGATGATGTAGACATCCTTGCCTCATTCTCAGTCTTAGAGAAGCATTCAGTTTTTTACCTTTGGGTATGGTATTGGCTATAGGTTTATACAAATGCTTTTTATCAAATTGAGGAGAATTTCTTCTGTTCCTAGTTTGTTTGAAGTTTTTTGTTATCAATGGATATTGAATTTTGAAATGTGCCTTTTCTGCATCTATTGAGATGTTCATGTGAGCCTTTTTTTTTTTAGTCTGATTATATGGTAAATATTTGATTTTTGAATATGTATATTAAAACAATCTTGTATCCTTGAAATAAATCATTCTTTGTCAGGATGTATTATGCATGAATTTGGTTTGCTAAAATCTTAAGGATTTATGTATCTGTATTCATGAGAGATATTAACAGTTTTCTTTCTTGCCATATCTTTGTCTATTTTGGCTGTAGGATAATGATGGCCTTGTCAAATGTTTTGTGAAGTGTTTTCTCCTCTATTTTCTGGAGCATTTTGTGTAGAATTGGGATTTTTTTTCTTCCTTAAATGTTGGTAGTGTTCCCCAGTGAAGCCATCTAAGCCCTGAGTTTTCTTTGTGGAAAGATTTGTAAGTACACGATTATTTTCTTCAATAGCTATAGAGCTATTCAAGTTGTCTATTTCTTCTTGAGAAAGCCTTGGCAGTTGGTAATTTTCAAGGTATTTGTTTATTTCACTTAAGTTGTCAAATTTATTGGTATATAGTTGTTTATAATATTCCCTTATTATCTTTTTTATTTCACTAGCTTCTGTAGTGATGTCTCCTCTTCAATTCTAGATATTTAAATTTTTGTCATACCCCCCCACCCGTCTCTCTTTTTTGATAAGACTAGCTAAGGATTTACCAATATTATTAATCTTAAAACAACAACAACATATGGGACTACATCAAACTACAAAGCTATGCAGAGTAAAAAACCAATCAACCAAAACAAAACAAAACAAAATGACCAAAGAAAAGGCAACTTATAAAATAGGGGAAAACATTTGCAAATCATGTATTAGATAAGGGGTTAATATCCAAGATATATAATCAGATATTAATATAGCCACTCCAGCTTTCTTTTGATTACTGTTAACATGTACCTCTTTTTATATCTTTTTACTCTTAACATATTTGTAAGTGTATTTCCTGTAGGAAACCTACAGTTGGTTTGTTTAGCACAATTTGACAATCTTTATCTTTAAATTGGTGTGTTTATCTCATTTAGATTTATACTTGGTCTAATTCTTCCTCTCCTTTTGGCAGTATACCATGTGTCATATTTTGAGGCCAACAGCTCTTAAAACTTTACGTTATAATTATTTCTCCTTACTCTGATTCTAGGCTAAAGAAGCAAATTTATTATTATAATTTTACATTCCATTGGTTTTCTGCAGTACCATACTGTATGGGCAACCAATAAGGTCCAGTATAGTCTGACTAAAAGTTATATTGCTCGTTATAAAGCTGTCTTTGTAACCAGGGTTAGCCCAGGAAACTAATCAGAGTGTGCTACTGTTCTTCATAGCTAAGGTTTGTGCCTTTGACCATGATTATCCCCCTGAGGTACTACCACCCTTGGAGGTCCTGAATGGGTGTTCTGCCTTCCCAGACAGCTCTATTTTTGCTGTAACTGAAATAGGACCTGGATCTAAATGAGTGTTTCTTAAACAGTGGTCTATGGAGCATTTACGTAAGAATCATCTGGGGTATGTCTTGGAGTGTAGATGCCTGGGCAGAAACTCAGGCTAATTGAGTTTATCTCTGCAGGTAGGCCCCAGGAATCTGTAGTTTAATAAGCTTCCCAGGTGATTTTCATGCACGCTCAAGTTTATGTTATGAAGTCTGATAATTAAAGCAAGGCATCCTCTGTATTTATAATAATATTTATAAATTTTATGCATGTGTTACTATATTAATGCTATGAAGAGCATAAGCACAGGCAAAAATAAATCTTAAAACATTGAAATTTAAAAGAAATAAAAATAGAAGTTCTGATATTTATGTCTATATTCCAATGGTTGTATTGTATTCACTCACTTTGGATACCCCTGTTCTAAACCTTAGGGGAGCTGGGTAGGCTGAAGGCTATCTGGGATGGGACTCAGGCATAACTATTTTTAAAAGTTCCCCATGCCATCTCCATGTGCAAAAAGGTTGAGAATGTTGCTATTAGAACAATGCTTCTTAAACTTCAACATGCATAGGAATCACCTGGAGAGCTTGTTAAAACACAGAGCCTTGGACTCTATTTGCAGATAGGCCTAGATGAGGCTGATTTTACGTTTTTAACAAGCTCCCAGGTGAAGCTGCTGTTACTGGTTTAAAGACTACTCTCAGTAGCACTGTCGTACGGTGACAGTGCAGCCTCCCTAAACGTTCAGCTAGCTCTTCACCTGTGTAATATTGCCTAACTTGTAGTAATTAAAAATTGAGATTCAGCCTATGCCAATGTTAGTGAATTATTCTCTTGGGAATATAATAATTACTTAAAAATCGTTTCATCATAGGCTCTATCTTACATGTTTCAGGAAGACCAATGATCTCACTGTACAGTAGGTCATCGTGATCATAAATTCTGTGACCTAAATTAATTAATATCGTGGCCATATGCCCTTCACCATGTGATAACCAAGATACATCAACAAGTTTATTGACCTACATTTACTGAAAATTTTGTTTAATATCATATATTCTTGATATAAGATTGAGCCTGATTCCTATGATTGCAGGGCCCTACTTTTTGTAGAATTAGGTCTTCCCGGAATTCATTGGTACCAATTCTCAAATCTCAAAGAGTAGAGACAGAGGAAATAGGAGTGAGGACATTCAGTTCCAGTCTGACTTTGCCATTAATTCTCTGTGACATCTAAAAAAGGTATGTTCAATTTTCTGGGCCTCATATTCTTCATCTATAAAATAAGGAGTTGGACAGGTGAATATTTTTAAGTTCTTTTTCAGTTCCAAAATTGTCTTCTCTATAATTTTACAAAATACTGGACCCAGAACAAAAAGGTTATTATGTGAGTTTGTGTTGATTCAGTAATTCAGCACATTAAAAAAAAAAAGAAGAAGAAGAAGAAGAAGAAGAAGTTGAAATGCTTAGCTCTCTGGAGCTTTACTTGTCAGCTTTCAGGGTAGAGCCAGTATAATTACAATGGGTACAGTTTCATGGCAGCTTTGCTCGATCCTGCTGTTGCAAGGAAACGTCTCCATAGACTCTACTTCATCTCCATAGAATCTACTGCAACTGTGAAAATCATCAGTTTCAATCTTCCTTTGGCAAAACAAAAGGACTCTGTTATGCTGGCAGAAATTGTAGTCTTCTGTATAAAATTTTGTGTGCTAAATAAAGAACCTAGATAACATTGTTGCCAGCTTAAAAAAAGAAAGATCAGTGATTTTTAATAAGGTTACAAATGAGAGCTTCTAATCTGTTAGCCCCGGGTAGGAGTGACAGGTAACTGACAGGAAGCAATTGCAAGGGATGGATTTAGTATTTGACTAATTTTAAGGACTCACAACCTAGTAACCACACAATGCTTGGGAAAAATAGAAGTATTTTAGGTGTTTTAAAGAAAAGAAGTGGATTATAAAACTCACTCTTGATTACTCGATAATTCCACTTCTGGATATGTTTCCTAAGGAAATAATTAGAAGCATGGTAAAAGCCGTGTTCATGAAGATGCTGAGGATAGGGTTATAAACACATACAAAAGGAAAATAGTGGAGCAGCCTAATGTCCAATAATAGAGCAGTTAAGTGAATCACTCTATCTGCAGGATTGGATAATATGAAGACACAAATTATATTATAATGATTATACAAAAACATGGAAAGGACGGTTACAGTCTGTTAATTAATGAAGCCCAAGTACAGAATATGTCCCATAATAATCATGACACAAAATCATGAATATTGAAAAGGTGGCAAGAAACTATACAACATGCAGTAGTTACATAAGAATTAAGAGGTCATGGGTGACTTTTTCCTCCATTTTTCCAACTTTCCATAATATATATGTGCTATCTTTCTATCAGAGTGGTTCAGGGCACAAATGATGCAGCCATACGTCTATGTTCAAACCTGGCTCCACCTCTTATCTGGATGAATTTGGAAAAGTTATTAACCTCTCCCTCTCAGGTCCTCATTTCTGAAGTGAGTATCATTTTAGCAACTCTCTCATAGGTTGTGAAGATTTAATGAATTAATGTGTAAAAATCACTTAGATTGGAGGATATGGCATATGGCAAACATTATAGAAGTGTTTGCTATTTATTATTGTTTAAAATCATTTATCTTCTTTCATCTGTAATGTCTTTTCTATTGATAGAAACCCTGCACCTTTTTTTTAAAATAAAGAGAATATAAAAGTTGATTCCTCAAATCATTTGGTGCCTCTGACACAAATACACCAATTCCACACAATTCAGGAAAAATTACTGCTAAGTTTATATATTTTATACATAATCCCTGCTCTGCTCAAACTCTCATTTTAGATCTTATTTCTTGGAAAGTTTCTTGCATGCACTTAGCTACTCCAATCGATTTATAGGCACTCACACAAATGTAAGCCTTGGTGATTACCACTGGGCTTAAACTGAGATGTTTGACTTATTTTTGCTTGAGTCTCAGAAATTCCAGAATTCTTTGGGTGTCTTTGACATGCTATGATCCTGGTCGTCAGCAAATAAGGAAAGCTTACTTTTTAGACAACGATCCATCATAGGCAATCTTATTTCAAAAACTGCTGGGAGCTAGAATCTAACTTTACTTGTTCTAAAACTCCTTGGCACAAAATTTGTTTCCATAGTCATAGGCAATACAGAAGAACCAAAACTCAAACTCGTTAAAAATCAGATAAGCAAAAAGGTTTTAAGCAAACTTTTAAAATGAGAAAAATCATTGGAATATTTGGAAGTAGATGAGACCTAGTTATTGATAAATACTAGTAGTGACATATAGATTTCTAATATTTAAAAATTTTAAATCAGAAGAAAATTCCTAGTTCCGCTGCTCCTTTGTCCTAATCCAGCTCCTCAGCGGCAACAACTTTTATTTTTCAGTTCTTACTGTTGTTACTTCCATGTGTTTAAATAATGTGCTAGTACTTCTGGGTCTTGATTTTTTTCTAATCTGACAAACTGTTTTACCTGGCAAGTTAGTGCATTTGTATGTGTAATGATTGCTGCTATATTTGAAATGATTTCTACCATCTTATTTTGTGTTCTTTTTCTCCAGTGCTTTCCCCTCCCTCCATCTTTTCCTGTCTTCTTGGATTTATCAAGATTTTAAAAGTTCTCTTATTTGCTTTAATTAGTTTAGAAGTTCTGCATTATATGTCTGCTGGTAATTTGACTTAACAAACTTAAATTGATTGATTTTTAAATGTTAAACCAAATCAGGAATTTGCATATAAACCCAACTTTGCATGATATAGTATTCTTTTCATATATTGCTGTTTCTGAGTTGCTAATACTTTAGAATGTTTTCTGTTTATATTTATGAGTAAGATTGGCCTCTAACTTCCTTCTCTTTTACTGACATTGTGGGGACCAGGCAATACTAATTCTTAAAATCAGCTGAATCAGTTGAGAATTAAAACACTTTTTCAACACTTTGGAAGAGCTTGTGGGCAGTTAGAATTATCTTTCCTTAAAAGTTTAGTAGAACACAGCACTGAGACAATCTGGACCTGGAGTTTTTGTGGTGGAAAGTTTTACATTACTGACCTCATTAATTTAACATTAAAATGTCTTAAGAATTTATTTTATACAAATTAAAAATTTTTGTCTGTGGAATCTATAATGATGCCATGTTTTTTCACGACTAAAATGGCTACCTTTCTCTCTTTCTCTATCAGCCTATTAATTTCGATAGTCTTTTCAGTTACTTGTGACCCTCTCTATTGTGTATTTGTTTTCCATTTTGTTAATATCTTCTCTTTCTTTGAAATTACTTTCTTCTCACTTCTTGTGAGGGATTCTTAGCTCCTTTGTTTAAGGCTATACAGTTCTCTCTACAGAGTGATGTCTTTGCATCTTGTGAATTTTGATATGAAGTATTTTCAGGTTTTACAAAGAAGTGGATCAGAGTGAAGCAAGAGGTGGGCTGTAGTAGATGTTGGGACGTCTGTCCGATCACCTTTCTGGAAGGAATCACTGATCCCCTCAGTTGCTGAGAGTCCTCCCGGCAGAAGACCTGCAGCTCGAGGCCCCCTTCATATACTGCCTTGACTGATGAGAGTGTGCCTCGCTCATGGTTATTCTTCCTTCTTTGGGCACTCTGCACCCAGTGCCTGACTCACATGGGGTATAAATTCCTGACCCTCTCTCCCCAATTTGGGATGGCACTTATGGGTAAGCTTCAAAATTTCCCCTGGAGTCAGCTCAGGTTTCTGTTGAAATTTCACAGCTATACTTCTGTCCAATCTTGTTTTCTTCTTTTTATTCCTACAGGTATGGCTCTTAAGAGTTCCTTAAAAATCCCCTGGTGGGATAATCTCTGTATCATTCTTCTCAGGGAATTAAACTTATGAGAGACGGCTTTCTGGAAGAAATGTTATTCAAGCTGAGAACTGAAGTAGGTGTATATAAGAATATATGCAGTAAGTACCAACAGCTCATACGACTGGGGAGTAGAAGGTGTGTGCATGTGTATGCGTGCTAAAGTGGGGTGATGGTGGGGAAGCATGGCAGTATGAGAAAAAGAGCTAGAAAACCACACTTACTTAAATCACAAAGGAGCTTATAATCTACCTTGAGGAGTTTGGGGCCTTACATCCCACTAGTAGTACTACAGATGTAGGTACTAGGCATAGTTCATTGATTAGAAGGTCTAGGTGGGAACTTTTTGCCAGATAGAATTCCAGAATATAAGTGGAGCCAAATTTCATTCAAATAGTAAAGATACTACCATTTCTTGAAGTATGATAGTACTTAGCCAACAACAAATGTTTGCAGAGAGAAATGATCACCGAGTGATTCCAGAGTTTTTAACTACCCAGTTCCTCATTAGAAGTCCATTTCACTGTTGACTTACCCAGCAGGATTTTGGAAAATGTTTTTACTGTATTGGGGCCATGGGTAGCCTTCTACTCTTATGGCTTGCAGGCAAATGGCACCCACAGGGAAAATTCTACTGCACATTGTCAGTTCTCAGATATGCAACCAGATCACTGCTGTGCTTTATTAAAGGCATAAATCTGAACTTGTGCTGAATATGTACAAAGGAAATTTGATTTGTACAACTTTATAACATCAAAGACTTACTCTATTTACTGTCTCATTAAAGGATCAGCACCACAGTAATATTTTCTAATAGTTGATGTCACTGACAGATCTGAGTTCCCTATGTTTTAAAGGCAGTGGAGAATGCGACATAATCATAAATCACATCCAAGCTAATACCTACTTCTTCAATTGTCAACAATGTATCAGGTATGGAAAAAGTGCTGATTTTATTATTATAAAAATGCAGTTAAAATTAAGCTTTTTGGTGAGAAAAAAAAACCTACCTCTAAGTATATAGAGGGTCTAAGTAGAAGGAGATGGCAGAAGGAGAAAGAGGAGAGGGGGAGGGAGGAAAGTCAAAGGATATCTACCTTTATTTGACTGGAGAGGAAAAAACAACAATGTTTTTATAAAGATTTGAATAAACACTTCAAAAATCTGCCACCAGCAATAAAAGTCAACAGAGTCACTTTGATAATGGATTCTGCTGAAAGTAGCAAATCCTGTTGCATAAATACAGTACTTCAAAAGCAATATTTCAACTCCTGAGTGACAGGTTGTTAACTCTACTGGTTGAGTGTATCTAAGAGAAAACAATGTTTGTGTATGGAGTTTCATAAACAGAATTGGTAGGCACAGTGATATTTTGTGGTCTAGCTCAACACGAGGGAAGTTTTTTCTCACCGCTTTAGTAATCCAATGAGGATTAGTCATATGTTCCCATTTACCTGCAGTGGAGGCTGGGAAATGTAATCTGTGACTGTGAAGCCACTTCTCAATGTCATCTCTATGCTCTGGTGATTTGGGGAGGGGGGCAGTTAATTCTTCCACATGAGCCATCACTGTCCTCAGAAAATAGCAATGGATCCCCTTTTGATTTACTTTTCTGGTAACTTCTGCATTGAAATGCAAATATCTAATCTATATCCAATCCTCTGCATTTAGAAGAAAATGATTATATTCAGTTCAATTGAATAAAAATCACTTTACTAAATATTATAGGGATCTGATGTTGTTGAGTTTCAATGTTAAAGTCTGTAAATAAGATATTGTTAGGGTCCTCAGGGAACTCCTAGGGAATATATTCTAATAAAACTCAATTTCAATACAATATAGGAGGTGCTAGTCTCTTTTAAGAGTGCTAGAAGTTTATTCTTCCTATATGTAGTTTTTAAAGATTTTATTTATTGATTTATTTTAGAGGGGGAGAGAGAGAGAGAGAGAGCACGGGGAGGAGCAGGGGGGCAGGGAAATGGAGGAGGAAAGAATCTCAGGCAGACTCTGCACTCAGCACGGAGCCGATGTGAGGCCTGATATGGGCCGATGTGGGGCTCAACCCCGCAATCCTGAGATCATGACCTGACTGGAAATCAGGAGTCAGCTGCTTAACCGACTGAGCCACCCCGGCGCCCCTATTCTTCCAATATTTTAATGAGGCATCATTCATTAGAGGATTGTCAGGAGCTCAGATACAATTATACTAACATTGGAATTAAGTTTATTTATGTCACATGTCAAGAAATGAACCAAACTTTATAAGATTTTACTGTATCTCTAAAATGTAACCGTGTAGAGAACTTCACACTGCATTGAAAATGTCTGATTTTGGAGAAGGCTCTTCTCAATTCTGTGTCTCCAAAGTGGAGGAATAGCTTCCAGGCAGATGCAGAGTAGCCAATGTCATTTTTATTCCATAACGTAACACATGCAGTCAATCTTCTATTGACAGCTAATAATTGATATTTTGCTTTAAGGAGCTTTAGTTCCAGAAGTTTTCCTCATTAAGGAGTTTGGCATCCACCCACCAACACAGCCACAGCACAGACAATAAACACTTCATCTTTCCTGTATCATTACTTGCTATGTTCTTCAGTGGCCTCCACAGCCAGAGTTACTACTCCTCAGTCCACTCCCGTCATTTTTGATGAAGAATCAAATGCATTTTTGGATCTTCAGTTGGAATTAGGTATTGTAATGGAAAGAAATTAAGCCCCAAAAGCCTGGGTCTGCCATGGTGTGACCTGAAATATGCATTTAGCCATTCCATGTCTTCATTCTCTCATGTGAGAAACAGTCTCAGAGTAATGAAGCTTGGATGCCCGATGTATTTTGTTGAGTGAGTCTATTATTCTAGGACATTTCTGTGTAATTATGCTGTTTATGCAGGGAATGCCAATGTAAAAAAAAGGAAGTCTGGTGGATGTAGGCTATACGCCTTCTGTTATTTAGATATAACTTACCTACTTGTTCAATTTGGAAATCAGTTGTTTATGCTACCTTCTATTTATGTCTTAGGCTTCTTCTGTGCTATAGCTTTCTTAACTCCATAAATACAAATTATCGACTACCTGGAACTAACTTCATAATCTACAAGCTTAAAAATTGCACAATTCTTCTGTTTGGCAATACTCTAAGGAGGAAGATAATGCATTGAAAATAAATGGGCTTGGTTTTGGGAATGCTTCCAATTCTGAATCCTTGGCAGGGTTGGACTTCCACTGGAAAATGAAATTAGCCAAAGCTCTAGCTCAAAATCTTTTGAAAGATAAAGCTATGGGGATTACTCTAATGTATTCAAGGTGTCCATGTGCTTTGAGTACAGCTAATAATAAGCTCCCTGGAAAATATGATGAAGACACTGGCAGATTATCAAAGTTCAATAAAAATCAACTTCATGCAGATCTAAGACTACCATTTCCAAAATAGATTGGTGGATTTAAGGTTTATTGTTTCATTTGGAATGTTAAGTTTGGGAGTGTGGGAGGCATTTTTCATAATCACAAGGAAGAGGACAATAAGCTTTGCCTCCCACATTCAGTGTGTATCCTCATGCTGTTTTATCTTAGCATCTGAAATTCAAAGTAGCTTCCTCCAAAGCAAAAGGCCACCCAGGAGCTGGAATGAAAGGAGCATGCGGAGGAATTTGCGGTGAAATTTGGCCACAGGCCCTGAAAGCCCCCCTTCCTGTATTTTTTGAGAGTGTTGGGTAATCTTTGAGTGCTCCTCATGTGATGGACGTTCTACCCACCAGACTCAGTCTTTAGGAATTCTAGAGTCACACTGTATTCTTCTCAGAGTGATTGGACCTTAGGAGTGACTGAAGGTTATGACTTGCCTGTTCCAAAGTTCAGAGGAACTAATGAAAATGTTTCAGATCATGAGAATCTCCCTAGTAATCCAGCTACATCTCAGGTTCATAGAAAAGGGTTTAAGTTTCATAACTGAATAAACTCCCTTTCTATTCAGGAATTATATAACTTCCAGCAGTCATTTTCAACCAAGGAGATGAAATGAAGGTTGAATCAAAGTTACCTGTGACACTTTTTTTCAACTTACACACTCTCTCCTCTCGACAGGCTCCATTTTCTCCCCCAGATTCTAGCACATTCTTGCCTGTGGGGCGGCATGGATAGAATCTGCCACTGTGATCAATAGTTACCTATAAGAGTGGGTTGTATCTCTGCAATACTGGGGTGGGGAAAAGGTTGAGAAAGAGCTCTGCTGTTTCAGAACAACATATCTTGACAGTGTCTCTAGCTCTTCAAGGATTTGTGAAGTTAGCAATGGAGACCCGCAGGCGAAGTTCATTATTTTTTTAAAACAACCCTATATCTACTGAAAATGAAGCTGCTCTAGCTGCTGGCTAAAACCATGTCTCTTGTCCTCAAGCTAAAATTATATCAACTCATGGTGATGAGGTAACTATTGTAAGCTATGGGGAAGCTCTGATGAACACTTACATGTTCCTTGATGAATAGAAATGGAAAGCATGAATCTCTATTTAATTAGCTCTAGTTATTTGATGGACTATTTCAAAACATGGGACACATAGAAGAAAAATGATAAAAGGGCACGTGGCACTAAAATGTTTGGAAACCATTGACCTCAAATGAAGTAGGTTTCAGCACAGGGGAAATGTCTTTTGATTTTTCCTTAATTGATAACTTTCTTATTGATAGTAACATCTATAAATACATCTCTCTCTCTCTATATATGTGTGTGTGTGTGTGTGTACATATGTATATAATATGTATTATATATGTGTGCACAGATTTGTATTTTGTTCTATGATAGGTAGGACTGAAGAAAGAAGAACAAATCTATTAAGGATAGAGTTCTTTATATATTGACAGCTGTAATCATTTATTAATTTTAATTATGATCTTTTAAAATTATTCGTGCTTGATTAATCTCCAGTAAATTTGAGTTCCACACCCTTGCTCTTCCTGGAATGGGTGCTGTGGGTGGTGAGATCGTGGGAGGCTCAACTTCAGAATGCATTTTTACAAAATTACTATCATCAGTAAATTCTGGGTCTTACATAAGGTATGAATGATTGACCTGAAAAATATATCTGTGAATATGATGCTTATTAATATAGTTCACACTGCTTTTTGTATAATGGATGATAAACGAAAGTTTGGACATTTGGGTGTCTTTCTTTCTGCAGTATTAGCAAGAGTTTCTACCAGCAAGCTGTCATTAAGGAAGTTGTTACTAAGGAAAGAAAATCATGGTGGGAGACCCTGAAAGCTACCAGCTTTTAACTTTTGGGGAGCGGCAGAAAGCTATTTGCCCTTTTTCTATTTCCTTCCTAATACCAATTAGAATTGAATGGGGGCAGGACAAAAGTGGCAGTGCTTTGTTACATGGCAGTGAAAAACAAGGGCGCGAGAATGGGTGACATAGTTTCCAGATGAACAAATATCTGGGTCTGTTGGTTTGATCTTTAACGTATTGGTAAGAAAACAATGGAAGGAGAAGGCTGACCTGTTGATTTTCCTTCCTGGAAGAAAGGTGTCTTTTAATTCGGAAACTCAAGTGCTATTCTAGAAGAATTCCGCTTTTTAAGGCAATAGCCAACAGGTTCTTGAGATTCCGGGTCATCCTTTCAAGTTGCTGGGACAGAGAGAAAACATGCGTGATCAATATCAACCCCAATTCATTCCCATATTTAGTTAACAATATTTTGGCACTCTTGGAGTGATGCCGGGCTATAATATTTATCAGTTAGTGGCCATAGTGACTCCTCAGTCAGATTTTAACACAAGGAGGTTGGACAGAGGAAGAAAGAAAAGAAAGAAAGGATGCAAACCTTTGCACTGTGTGAAATAATATATGAATTCATCTTTCTGAGATCCCTTTTTCATCCCTGCCTGTTTCCATTGTAAAGCAGGAATAATAGCTGGAAACTTGAAAGCAGTTTGACATCTGTCCCACTTCACGTGTAGAATATCTGCTCTCCATCAGTGGGCCATCTCTCTAGACAGTGCTCAGAGAGGAAGCCCATGGGGCAGGAGCTTGAGAACCAACATACCATAAGCCTTTCTGTGGGCCGTCTAGTCAGAGGGCTCAGAACAAAGTCGGGAGGAGAGTCTTCCAGGTTTACATGTGCTCTGAGAGCCTAACAAACAATCGCAGGGAAAAGTCAGAGGTCACTGTTCCTCCGTCAACAATTCCAAAGTTATCTTCACCCCGCTTTGAACTTCTTAGTGAATTTTCTGTGCTTTGTACTCTCCCTCCCCATTACAGTACTTAGCACAGCGCTCTGCACTCACATCAGCCTCTCAACAGTCATGAGCAGGTTGGATGTAAGTTAAATTTGAAGTAGTGGGTTGGAGGCAGGGGGATGAGGGTCACACAAACGCTCCACTTGGATCTGCCCTGTGAATCGTAAGTTCTGGAGGCCTCGCTGCTGCCTTCCGAACCCTTGTTTCTGGCGCTAAGGCAAGTCCATTCCTGCAAGGGCGGGACTCCTCTTGTGGGTAACTCAGGCCTGCAGACTCTGGAGGCTTGGCTGAAACCTTTAGAGCTGCGTTGCCAGTGTGAGACTCTTCCTCCCGACCCTCCTTGCTTTCCCTCTCCTTCAGCTGGAGTCACACCTGCAGCCCGCTCCGAAGCCTTCCCCTGCCTCCTCCAGCTTCCCCTGCTCTGCCCCTCACAGGGTTATTCTCCAGCCAATCTTTTGTGGTCTAACCCTATCTTGGCATCTGCTCCTCAGAGGACGTGCTCAAACGCAGGAGGGAAGCTGACTTCCTCCCATGTTTTAGAGCTCTAAATCTGAATGTAAATAAGGTTTTAGGGGAAACCAGGCAGATATCCAAATGGGATTCCGAAATGTGCTTGGCCACCTTCCCTCTCTCTTAACTCTTTTACCGCTTCCCAGCCGGGTAGCAGAGATCAGCCAACTTTGTCACAAAGGGCAATATAGTAAATGTTTTATGCTTATGGGTGATAATGTCTCTGCACAGCTACTCAACTCTGCTACTGTAGTGTGAAAGCCACTGCAGACCATACATAAAGGAATGGATGTGTCTATATGCCTGTGTTTATTTAAAAAAACAGGTGGCAGGGCTTATTTGGCATGTGGGCCATAGTTTGCCGACCCCTGGTCTTTCAAGTACACATCAGAGATTTCCTTTGGCTGACTTATTCAGTCGTTTATTTAGACCTCTGGAAATCGAGACGATCTTTTAAGCTAGAGAGAACAGGAGGATCTGTGTTCTGTATTAGCATCTGTTCCTTTAGAAATGTCTCACTCTGCAGTCAGCATTGAAGGCTCTCTTCCCTGGGGCTCTTGTAGGGGCCCCGTGATACCTGCTCCTCAGCTCTTTTTCATTTTGCTTGCACATTGCTAAGCACTCCACTTCCTATTCTAGCAAATGAAGCTTTCCTTTGTTGTTGTTGTTGCTGGAGATTTTAAAAAACTGAAATATAATAAGAGCATGACTGCATCTTGTAAAAGCTTCTAGCAACTACAATAGGAGTCACTATGGCAACTCACATTTTTTTTGGATTAAAGCATTTTGGAGTGGGAGCTGATGAGAAAAAAAAAAAGTGTTGCATGCAGCCAACTGAGGTTTTGACTTTAGCTAGAAAAATACCCCAAAGTTTTCCAAGAGGCATAGGAGTGGGGGGAAAGGAAGCAGAGCTGATAAAAGGACCCAGGACTGAGAACAAACTCAGGTAAGAAGTCAGTCAATCAAACAGCCCAAGTACTCTGAAGCTACAGGTGAGATGGGGAGATTTTACCTCACTCATTATGCTTAATTGGTGGTGAACGTGGATATTTAGTGATTGATGTTTAAATGCTCACTGTGGCTTCATTTATATCCCTGCTTGGACGGTCTACTTGGATTGTACCATTCTCAAAGAAAAGATTTAGATGGGGGCGCTGGGCCCATTTGGATTGCCTTTGGCACTTGTTCCAAACTCCAAGACAGAATGGAAGATAATGGCCTCCGTTCTTGGATGTGGGGTGGTGGCAAAGTAAACCTTGGCTCTACCTCCTGAGAGAGATTTCCAACTCAGAATGGATTTCTAAGCCATCTTCACCCTGATTCTCTGTCCTTCCCTCCTTCTTTGTTCTTGTTGAGGCCTCCGTCAGAGCCAAGGCTGCCAAATAAGCAATAGGTGATAAAGCTTCATTTACACGGAGCCTCTTAAGATGATGACAGTGTGCAATAGTTTTAACGAAGCGTTCAGAGTTGTGAGGGTTAATCATCCAATTAGTGATAACATAGCATATAACAAACATAAATCATTAGCAATAACAGTAACAGTTACAAAGCGATGGAAGGACTGAGGATGACCGCCATGACAACTACAATAATAATGAAATGTGTATCATCTCATTTGCTTTTCACAGCGTCGTCTGTAGTTGCCATTTTACAGATGAGAAATTTTAGTCTCAGAGTTTGATTCTGATGACATGATTCAACCAAGGGCATAAAACTGAGAATTCACAGAATAGAAATTGTTGGCTAGTCTGGCTTCCGATGGCTGGGACAAGTGTTGAGGCTCAGAATTCTGGAGTCGGATGATCAGGGTTTGAAACTCCATCCTATGCCTTGCTCAATAAGTTACTCAGCGTCCCCGTGTCTGCTGCACAAGGTTGCTGGGAGGATTAAGTGAGCACTGTTTGGAGAACGTTTAGAATCATGTTTGGCATATGTACTACACCAGAGTTTGTAAAATAGATAAATAGGCCATATGGTTTTCAGGAAGTTGAATACATTAGCTGACCTGAGGAAATTTGCCTGATCTTTCTGGGCTTCATTTTCTATTTAACTGCAAAATGGCGATAGGAATGGTGCTTATGTTTTAGCTGCTTACCAGGCTAATTGGACTCAATGTAAAGACCTTAATACAATGCCTGGGACTTATTAAGGGCTCTATTCTGGTAGCTTCTGAGGTAGCCTGGCTTCCCTAGAAAACAGAACAAACAAGATATATGTGCATGTGTATATTACAAACATATGTATATATATATATATATATATATACACACACATATATGTTGCACATATATATTTACTATAAGGAGTTGCCTGATGCAACTATAAAGACTGAGAAGTAAACCCAATATCTGCAGTCAGCAAGCTGGAGAACCAAGAGAACAAGTAGTGTAAATTGTAATCTGTGTTAAAGACAGTCAAGCAGAAAACACTCCTTATTCAGCCTCTTATTCTATTCAGGCTTCAATGAGCACCACTCACACTAGGGAGGGTGATCTGCTTTGCTCTGCCTATCGATTCAGACGTGAATTTCATCCAGAAACACACTCGCAGACACACTCAGAAGTAATGTTTGTTATGGACTGAATGTTTCTGTCCTTCCAAAATTCATATGTTAAATACCTAACCCCTAAGGTGATGGTTTAGGAGGTGGGGGCTTTTGGGAGGTGATTAGGTCATGAGGGTGGAATCCTTATGGATGGGATTAGTGCCCTTATAAAAGAGACCCCAGAGAGAGAGACCCTTTGCCCTTTCCACCATGTGAATTTGCAGCAAAAAGACAGCCGGTCATATAAGAAGCAGGTCTTCAACAGACATTGAATCTGCTGGTGCCTTGATCGTGGACTTCCAGCCTCTACAACTGTGAGAAATACATTTCTGTTGTTTATAAGCCACTCACTTTATGGTATTTTTGTACTAGCAGCCCGAATGGACTATGACAATGTTTAATGAAATATGTAGGTACCCCATGTTAGGGGGTCAAGCTGTTAGATAAAAGTAACCATCCACGTTATTATGGTTGTTTTTACTACTGTTATATTATCTTATGTGGAGGCGAAATCTATGCAAGCACATCAATCAGACTAAATTGAACTGTAGTCAAGTGTAAATGGTTACTATGGAGGAAAATGTGTATAATATTTAAAATTTCTTAGAACACTCATATTATTTGAAGATTAATCTGCTTGGTTGAAAAAATAATTTCAACTATATTTTAAGGGCATTACTTTTTATAGAGATGCATCTTGTTCAGGCATTAGACAACTCAAGAATAATAGGTTGACCAAAAAGACAGTGGCCTCAAAATAGACTGATGTATAAACATATTAGGACTTTCCTTAAGTGTTGGAATTTTAATTCATCAGTTGGACAGCAGGCTTTTCAAACAGCTAAATTAAGACAGTTCTTGCAACACAAAGCACCCCTGCATTGAGGGGAACTTGTGAGACATCACGGGTGGTTTGCTAAAAAAGAAAGATCCAGAGGAAATTCCTACCACCTACAAGAGCCAAGCTACAAGTGCTGTGCACAGCTCCCTCAGGCTGCCACCATGAGGATCAACCTGCAGCCTTGTAACTTGGGAAGACGAGTGGCTTGTGCCATGATCCCCCCTGCCCTCCCCTCCAGCTTTCTTTTTGTCTCCCCACTTTGTCTCTCCGTCTCTCCTTCACTTATGCTGGACTTCGGAGTTCTACCAGTTAACCATGCTCATCCTTTACTTTCAGGCCTGTGCACAAGCCACTCCTTTCAATGGGGGTCATTCTTTCCTCACTCTTGGTTACCTGCTTCTCATCCTCTGTCTTAGCTGAGGTATCATTTCTCCAAAGAGGGTTTCCATGATGGCCCAGATGAGATTAGATCCTGCTCAGATATGCCCCAAGAGCATATGTTTCCCTCTTTCAGCACCATCTTTCATTTAATTATTTTTCTTACTATATTTTTTAGTAACTACATGTACTAAAGGCATGGCCCATTTTCACTCTGTATTCTCAGTTCTTACCACAGTGCCCGACACATAGTAGGACCTCATTAAATAGCATATCTAATTGAATTTAAGATGTATTGATTGTAAGACACCTCAGTATTGCATATACCTCTAGAAGAAAAAAAATCTTCCAATTATCTATGACACGATGCTTTTTTATCTTTGAGCATTTTTATTCTGTATTTACTAGAAGATGTTATTTATTCTGATTTAGACACAGCTTTTTTATCACATACTACTCTTGTATGTCTATGAAAAGAAGAAAGTGAAATAAACTGGTTAGTATGTTTCATAAATGCCTTCATATTTAGAATCTGAGTCTTCTGATTTATTGTATTGTATTTTTTATTGTGGGGAAGTATACATGACATAAAATTTAGTATTTTAACTCTTTTCAAGTGGACAGTTCAGTGACATTAAGCATATTCACATCATTGTGAAATTTGTTTTTTAACACTTTCGGTATTTTTTTTTCCTCCCACAAGATACTACCTTCTTTGACATCAAGAGCATCAGTGATAACACATCTTAAAAGGATGATCCACTATTGTCTCTGAGGATTTGGTACAAATTTCACAACATCCCTCAAGTATTTATATACACGTGGCCCAGCAATGACAGATCCACCACGACTGTAGCTGGGCCAAAGAGATTTTAGGAAGCATCCCATTTCCAGAGATGTTAAAAGTGAAAAAAAAGGTAAGACAATAGACATGGCATTTGCCAAATAAATACTGTAAACTATATAAATACATGTAAGAAGATCTGACACATATTTATGTAGATAGGTAGGTAAATATCAATGACATCTTGTGCTCAATATGTGTGTGAAAAAGGAGAAGTCCACAGCGGATGGCTTACAGACAGGCCTCTTTGAGAGCTTTAGAGGCCAAGGCAGGAGTGTGGCATGATGCACCCTCCTTTTTCTCCAGCTTCCTGCCTCTCTAGGGTGGGGCGAGAAGTGGGATGGGGCTTTCACTTTTGTGGAAGAAACTTAGCTGTCTCCTTCTTTTGAGCTTATACACTTTCTTCTTCAGCATCATACCCTCTCACTGTAACATCTGACTGAATTTATACACAGTGACTTAGGGTCTTGATTCTGTTAAGGCTTTAGGATACCGCAAAGTTTATATAGTCAAATCTTTATTTAGTAAAAGAGGAAATTTGATATCCATAGAGGTAAGAAGCAACTTTCTCATAGTCACATGTAGACAAATACAGAGCAGAGTAAATGGAGTAGACACGTCATGGGCTAAGCAGTTGGGAAGCCTAAACTCATGTATGTTCATCTATAATACATTGGGCTGAATTGTGTCTTCTCAAAATTCATATGTTGAAGTCCTAATCCCTAGCACCTCAGAATGTAGCTATATTTGGATATGGGGTCTTTAAAGAGGTAATTATGGTTAAATGAGGCTGTTGGGTAGACCTAGTCCAATCTGACTGATGTCATTATAGCAAAATGTTGGGATACACAGAAAGAGACACAAAGGTTGTGGCAAGAAGGTCGCCATCTGCAAGCCAAGGAGCAAGGACTCAGAGGGTGCCAATCCTGCCAGCACCTTGATCTTGGACTTCCAGTCTTCAGAACTATGAAAGAAATTTCTGTTGTGTAAGACTCCCCTGTTGGTGGCATCTTGTTATGGCAGCCCTAGCAAACTAAGACATCTTGATGAGGGAAGAGAAGAGGGGATTCAGAAAGACAATTAGACATGAAGGAGGAGTGCACTGGAACGTCTTTAAAAACTTACGGCAAGATTGGGCTATGAGTATAGTTCAGGGAGTCTCAGGAGAAGCTAAATTCTCCCTCAAACCACAACACTTTTCTTCCCAAGGCACTCAAGGAAAAGATGAGGCAAGAGCAAGTTGTCTCCCGCATGGTGGGTGGCCAAGCATGGCTTGGTGGGGGAATGCCATTAGAGAACTCTGGTCTGCTGGGCGAGGGAGTAGGATGAGGGCGTCTTTCCTTGCAGTGAATTCACACCTGTTTTAGCCCCTGGTTGGTTATGCAAGAGGACAGTATACACAAGAGAAGAAAATGATATTCTTGGCAGTTTCAGGTTTTTACTTCTTCTTGACTAAGTCTGAGCTACTTATATGTCTCAATAAAGTCATTCATTTTATCAAGATTTTAAAATTCATTAGTCCCCTATGGGCACCCGGGTGGCTCAGTCAGTTAAACATCTGCCTTCGGCTCAGGTCATGGTCCCAGGGTCCTGGGGTCGAGCCCCGTAGTGGGCTCCCTGCTCAGGCAGGAAGCCTGCTTCTCCCTCTCCCACTCCCCCTGCTTGTGTTCCCTCTCTCGCTGTGTCTCTCTCTGTCAAGTAAATAAATGAAATCTTTAAAGAAATAAAATTTATTCGTCTCCTAATGTATGGATTTTTCTTTTCTAATTAAAATAATACATCTTCTGTATTCATTATTGACCTTTTCTCATATTTTTTTTTGTCTTCTCCCTCTTTTTTTCCCTACTCTCTATTGCCTCCAAAGAAAATTTAAATCTTTTTATTGTATTTGGTTCCCTTGGAATCTTCAAAACACTTGCTCTCACGTGCTGCCATGCTCACCTGTTAACCTGCGCTGTCATGTGGTTTCTCTGTGACATAGAGATTACATTCTTTTCCACATTATCCCTGATTCCTGTGGTGGATCTCTTTCAGACTTATGGTCTTCTTCTGAGTCTCCATCATTATGCTCTGTTCTCCTGTCCTGCACAGGATGTCTTTAACTTGCTTGTTGTTGCCTCTTCCTTGAAGGGAATAAATCTATACCTGGTGTTTATAAACAAATACAGTGTATGGATTGCCTTTGACCTCACTCACCAACCACTTGAGTACTTGCTCTGGTTGGTTCTATCTTATGTGCATGACAAGAGCAGAGCAAATTGTTGTACATAGTCTTCATTTCCATTTCTGGAGTTTGACAGCCTTTTACCTAATGCAACCCTACTGAAGTTCAATATGTGATGCCCCTTCTTGAACTCCCCCACCCCAACTTCCTTTTGTAATAAATTGAATCAGTGCACTAGGTGAAAAAGACTAGTACTCAAAATGTTCTGCTCCTCTGGCTCTTTCCATGCTTGTGCTTAAGACCTGTTCCTACTTTCTGGCCAGTTATTTTCTGAGTGTTGCATTCCCTAGATGGATATAGAAAGAGGGGTATGATGTCCTGGGGGAAGGAGAAGCATGACAATATCATCTTGTTTGCCTCAAAAAAAAAAAATATAGAATCCACACAGCAGCAGGTTTCATGCTCAATGTGTTGGTTGGTTCATATTCTCCTTCTGAGTGGAACAAACAGTGAGGAAATAAAAAGATATGTTCCTTTCCGTTATCTAACGTTTGCAGAACAACAGATCTGCTTTCTCTTCAGAAGCAAAATACATGTGGGATAATAGTTGTATTTCCCAGTCCCATTTCATTGTTTTAATTCCGGTTTTAGGCAATTGTATGAGTTTTCATCTTTTTCTTCAACTTCTAAGTGGCTGTCAGGTTTGTCATTTTGCTTCTGACATAGTCACAGTGTCTGGAATACCCTAGGTGCTCAAAAAATAATTCACCTCATAAATGGATGAATGTCACCATTGTTATATGTCTGGGTTATTAGGACAATTAGCTAGAATAAATTTTTAAACGAGGCTTCACTATTAAGGTTGGTTTCATTAAATTCTAGTGCCAATTTTATTTTCTTCTTATTTAGTAATGTGGGTATATAACAGAAGTTAATAGGGGCCCCTGGGTGGCTCAGTTGGTTAAGCATCTGCCTTCGGCTCAGGTCACAATCTCAGGGTCCTGGGATCGAGCCCCACATCAGGCTCCCTGCTTAGTGGGGAGTCTGCTTCTTCCTCTGCCTCTGCCCCTCTCCCCCCAGCTTGTGCGCTCTTTCTCCCTCTCTCAAATCAATAAATACAATCTTTAAATAACATAACAGAAGCTAATAAATTGATTTGGAAATTTTGATGTGTAAGAAATTGTATTAAGATCAATCTTTTTGTTTTCACAAACATGTATTGAGTGCCTATTTAGGTTAGCACTATGGCATGATAGAAGTCTTTTCAGCTAAGGATTTGGGGGTGGCTATATAAAGATGACAAGCACAGATTTAATATACAAATATATTTTTATATTCAGAGTAATTAAAACGTATTGTGAGATATAATAGAGTAATGTAAAATGTGCAATAAGATACAGAAGGAGTGGGCGCCTGGGTGGCTCAGTTGGTTAAGCGACTGCCTTCGGCTCAGGTCATGATCCTGGAGTTCCGGGATCGAGTCCCGCATCGGGCTCCCTGCTCAGCAGGGAGTCTGCTTCTCCCTCTGACCCTCCCCCCTCTCATGTGCTCTCTCTCTCTCTCTCTCATTCTCTTTCTCGAATAAAATAAATAAAAAAATCTTAAAAAAAGATACAGAAGGAGTGACATTTGAATTATGGGGTCTTTAGAGAAGATCATGAAGGCTAAGAGTTCTGAAGGATGAAGATCTAAGAAGAAGAGCATTTCTGGGGAAGGTAGTAATATCCAGAGTCTAGAACAGTCAAGGAATTATATGTAGTTAAATGTGATTGAAAAAAGAGGGTGAAGGCTACCTGGAAGGGTCTTGAAAATGCAGTTATCTATGGATCATGGAGGGTAATTTTCCCTAGAACACATGGATGGTACTAGATTCAGAAGGGTGGTGGACCATAAACCGGAGTGATAATGACTGAGTCAGCTAAGCAAGTGTGGGGCTGTGAGCAGTGCATGTGGATAGGAGTTATATAATTGGATAAAGCTTCCTTTGAGGAAATGGATTTAAAATAGCATCGGATAGGTTAGAAGAGAAAGTGCTGAGGGAATTATTGTGTATTTACAGAAAGACATGTATGTGTGTGTGCGCGTGCTTCTCTCTCTCTCTCTGTGTGTGTGTGTGTGTGTGTGTGTGATCAGAAGCACACTTGACCTAAAGTTTGAGTGGTGTTGCTGCTGCTTCACCCAGCCAGCATTTGTTTGGTATCTCTTGGAGTCATGGCTTAAAACACTGGCTCAACTCCAAGAGAGGAAAAGTACAGATGAAATTAAAGCATAAACTAAGAATACTTGGAGAATAGAACAAAATGAGCTACCAGGGAAATTGCTGGGGAAGCATCAGCACAGATTTTCAAGGACTCTGAGCTGATGTCAGAAGAGGGATGTATTGAGGGAACGTATAACCCTAAATAGTAAATATAACTGGAAAACTATTAAGTAAGGGGCATATAAGAAGAGTGAGTACAGGCAAGCAGGATGTGAGGATTAGGATGTTAAAATCATAAAGAATGGGCAACCACTTTTATTCAAAATGCAGACCTTATCTCTAGAAACTTACATAAACCCCATCATTGGCTGTACCAAACCTTTCCCACTTTATTCATAATCAAATTCCACCCCCATTTACATATATAAATAGATATTACCGGCTCTGCTTCTTCAAAATTAAACTTACCATATTCACTCTCATGTTTATGTGTCTTCAGCTGACAGCGCTGTTCAACCAGTCATACAAGGGAGCCATGCATCTGCGAATCATCTAGGTTGTATCTCCTGTGCTCATCTTTCATATCTTACACTACAGAATGCTGTCAGTTTTCCAATTCTTCTTCCTTTACAGTAATTGCCTTCATCCAGATACTAAGAAAATTTAAATGGAACTATTTTAATAACAAACACCTCCTCCCCCCATATACATATATACAACACTAGATTGAAGCCCCTTAATAGCATGGATATTTATCTCATTTTTGCTTCTTGGCACTTATTTCTAGTTGCTAAGTGTTTATTGAATGGATGTGTAATGGGACAAAAAGCAATTGAATTACGAATGTCCCTATTTTGGGGCGCCAGGGTGGCTCAGTCCGTTGAGCATCCGACTCTTGATTTCCGCTCAGGTCATGATCTCAGGGTTGCGAGATTGAGCCCCGCGTGGGGCTCCCTGCTCAGTGGGGAGCCTTCTTGAGATTCTCTCCCTCTGTGTCTCCCCCTCCTTGCATGCACTCTCTCTCTAAAACAAATAACTAAATCTTTAAAAAAAATGAATGTCCCTATCTTTCCTATTTTTAAAAAGAGTTTAGAGGCCCCGTCATTTCATTTATTTCTCTTTACTCAGCTTCTTTGGAGGTTTTTGCCTTTGCGAGGATAGTTCTTTGGGATTTTGTAATAGGGAATTAAGATAAGAAGGAGAGCTGGAAAGGAAGTCTTCAGGTAGGACTTGCAGAAGAATTACTCAGACAACCTTTAGAGAAGATTCGAGAAAAGTTAAGTGTATTTTATGAATAAAATGGATGGGACAGAAAAGAGTTTTCAGAATATGTTGCTGTGGTCAGGAAATCTCCCTCAGGTGTTGAGAAGTACAAGTAGAAGAAAAGAGATCTGAAAAATGTAATTCGTAATAACATTTTGGTTGCCTAATTGTGCATGTACCTTGACAAAAAGAGTCACAGATTCAATGCAGATACAGACAATTAAATACATAATACATAAATGAGTGAGTGAGTGAGCGAATGAACGGGTAAGAGCCTGACCAGCGTTGTCATCTGGGTGGAGGGTATTTCGTATCTGTATTGAATTACTGCAGGCTATCCCAGGTAATGGGTCATAACCAGAGAATTTTGTGGCATTTGACTTAGAAGGGGCGGTTTTGATTTTCAAATCTGCAAGATCAGGTGATAATTATTTCATAATAGTAAAGGTGCTTTAATAGAACTATATCCTGATGAGCCTATTAAAATAAACTTATATGTGAATGTGCGCCAAAGCATTGAATAAATTGATCTGTTTGATGAGATTGCTTAATATTTTCTAATTAAATTTTATTTACAAATATAATTATTTCAATTTTAATGTAGTTGGCGTGGAGCTTTGTGAGCATGTCTATATTTTGTTACAGATAATGTTCAGCTAATATGTGTAGTTATCTTTAACGCACCTCCTAGTTCTGAGAGTAGAACTTATTAATTTAGCAAAGAATGATTGCTCTAGCAGATGCCATCCAGTCACCTGGTAACTATTTAAATATATGCTGTAGATTGGGGACTTTAAAACCTAAGCTTGATTTTTCACATCATTACCAATTGACTTTTTTTTTCTTTTCATAAGCTTATTTCTGTTCTGTAAGCAGTTTTATTAGAAAATAGCCTCAAGGAAGCACTAATAGCATACAATCAAGAGAGTGATGACCCCATTAGAGTCACAGGTGGTTTCTCTTTATGAATTTACAACGTGGTGAGTGGTTGGTAAAATAGTCCTACTGCATCCTTAACTGTATTCTTAATAATAATCTCACTATGGATACCAAGCACAAATAAGCTGCTGAGCTTATGTGTAGGATATTAAATTTAAAAACCTGGTGGTAATCTGTCGCAAGAAGAAAACTCAAGTGGGAATGTAGCAGGACAACTGATGGATACTTTAAGATAGTTTTTATTGATAAAGATGATATAGGCGACACTTCATTTTGAAAAATTAATTGGATCGTTTGACAAACATTTGATCTCATCACTAAGGACTGGCTCTGAACTTCTGATATTTTAAAGTATTGCTCTATCTTCCTATTCCCCTTTTCAGTTTTGGGTCCTGGAGTTACTAAATCCCAGGACTGGGGTCCCTAAACTATTTGGACCTAGTTTGTAGCCATTAAACACAGCGGTTGTCTAGCATTTGAAATGTGGTGAATCTGAACTGAGATAGCTTGTAAGTGTAAAATGCACACGAAATTTCAAAGACTTCCTTTGAAACAAAAGAATGTATTTCTTTTGTAGTTTTTAAAAACTATATTTTGTGTATATATATATGTTAAAATAATTAATTTTTCTGTTTCCTTCTAGTTTTTGATGTGACTACCAGGAAAATTTAAATTACATACGTGGCTCACATATTTCTATTGAATAGCTTGGCTTAGACTTTAGAAAAATTGTCATAGGATTGTGCGTCTAGTGACATTACTTGCTTAGGTGTCAGTGAATATGTAAGCTTTAATAATTTTATTAGCCCAAAACATTCTAATCATGTGTCTCCAAATATGTACCTATTAAATTCTTTTTTAAAAAAATTTTCTCATGAAGCTAAGATGTTGAAAAAAATAGCTTGCTCTTAAGTTTTTGGTGACTGAATGACTTCTTGTTAACAGAATGACAATTTTTGGTAATTCCAGGCGAGGTTGGTAGGCCATCTAATTTTTCAAGTCTAGGGAAAGCAAAAATGTCAGCTTCCCTCATGGAAATGGCTTTGAACTAACGTCAGAAGACCTGGGTTAAAGCCAAAGTTTTCTTGTCCACTTACAAAGGGTCTGCATGTTCTCCAGTAATAAATTATCTTGCTGGGAGCCAACAATGTGTTTCCATATCTATAAGAAGGGGAAAATTAGCAATAGGGGTCCAACTTATCCACAAGGTTGTTGTGGAAAATGGAATCATAATTTCAGTAAAATCTTTTGTAAACTGTTATTACATATATAAGGTGTGATTTTGTTACCTTTTAATATATGGGCAGGAGAAGTATATGTATATTTGTTTTGTTTGGTAAAGCTCTTACAGAGCCTAAACTGAGATTAACATTTACTCTCTGCCCCAGCTTCCAGCTAGAGATAGTGACCTTAACTACTTCTGTTTTCAGCTCTTCTGGGGCTCATCGCTACAATTGTAAATAATAAACTTACATCCTTTTCTGTAAGTAGTGGCTAATTGATCCTGTGCTATTGAGTAAAAGAGAATTTAGCTCAGGAACACTACCTCCCAAGTTAAATAACCTGTATCACTCTTCAATGCTTTTATTGCTTTCCTTTTTAACCTTAAATAATATAATTAAACCTCTTCTTTTTTTCCATTAACTTCGACAGTGTCTCCTTCTCCTTGTGTGAAATACAGGCATTATTGTCCCTCCTGCATCTCTCACCTCTCCACCTTCCCTTATCCCGTAACTTCTTTCAACTCCGCCATTATTTTGGATCTTTTAAGTTCGGGTTCAACCTTAAATTCTGTCTACTGAATAATTCCAAAATTGAGAACCTATGAACATATCTTACATTATTATGATTAGATAAAGTGTATTCACAGCAGAATCCAGGAGTGAGGCTTGCTTTACCTCAAAGGTTCTTTGTGCCATTTTGTGGAGGCTTCCTCCTTGTGGACTTAAAAGTCATACTTGGAGAGAGCAAGCAGTATGCTCTTCTATTCCAACAGGCAGTTTATGTAGCAGGTGATCATTAAGTACAAGATCCACTTAAGTCAATGGAGCTTGCACTTTCATGGGAATTTTTGCCTACGTGACACTTCGCAATGTCTTCTAGAGAATAGTGGAAACCTGCCTCCCAATGTCCATAATAGGAAAGTACAGATTATAATTGGTTATTATTGTTGTCCGTCACCTTGAGATAAAAGAAGCAGGCAGATTACTTCTAAGGACAGATTCAGTGACCTGTAGACCTTGACCCTGAATTAATTAATTTTTAAAAATCTAACCTTCTTAAAACAGAGTAGAGGGAGTTATTAAAAATTGTGTGCCTTTGAAACAATTAAAGAGAGAGACGCAGGTGAGTGGAGTTTGAGAATCCAGTGGGGGTGATAGTTGATTATTAATTGAGTAGCAAATAAAGGGATTTTTTAAGAAATATTTAGACTAATGTTTGTATACTATGGGTGTGAATCTTTTATTGCTTTAGTAAAATACCTTATTCATTAATTGGGCTCAGCAGGGAGGGGACTCCTTCTTGATCTTTCGCCAAAACTACCCCCTAAAATAGACCAACACACTAAGAGTAGGAAATATAATTCTGTGTCATTAAATTGTTTCTCTTGAAGGTTGCTATTCTAAACATCCAAATCGCATATATTCTTTTGGGAATAATCTTGACTGTGTGCTTTCCCTTCCTGCACTAAGAAAAAAAGTCAAAAAGCAAAATTAAAAAAAAAAGAAGAAATCACTGGTTTCATCTTCCCTTAACTGTTTCTTCCCTATAACATACTATTTGGCTGAAATACTTTTAGAGTTTCCTCAATACCTATAGAAAAAGAGGCAAAACTTTTCCAGGGTACGGCTTCTGTTTATGCTCCAACCTTGTATAACTACTTACTTGTCTGTATTAGTTCTCTGTTACATTTAATTTTTGTTGTTGATGTTTTGAGGTTGTTGTTCATGTTCGGTTTATAGGGTAGGTATTGTGTTAAATGATTTGCACCCATTCTTTTACTAAATCCTCTCAAAACCTTAATATCTCCATTTTAGAATTGAGAGACTAACCCGTGGAAGCTAGACTTGTGCTCACGTCTAACTCAGAGCTCATCATTCATTCAGCCCCTGTGCGCCGCACCCACCATACGCCGCTTGGAGAACAAAGCAGTGTCACGTACCACTACATGTTATGCTCCTGTCCTCACTTCACCTGGCCCGCCCGTAGTAGCAGCAGGTCAGGAAGAGCCCTCCCCTTCAAGCTTCAAATCTTCTCTTGGCCAGACAATACATTCTTAGAGGGAATTATCACCTAGAATATCTTTTCATCACTCCTGTGCCTAAAATAATACTTTGGACTGGTAGGTGGTAAATGAAACAAAACAAAACACTTTATTGATGATAATAATAATAATAACTATCAGCATTTGGTATTAATAGCAGATTTCAATTTCTGTTCCCTTCCCACACACATTCCTTAAAGCTTCAACCTTTGAAATCTTCCCACACTTCTCTATCCAGACAGTTTGACTTCAGATCCATACTTCACACTCTGAACCTCCTCAGAGTGGGAAGCACAGCTATCAGAACTGTTCTTCTTTTGAAATAAAAATTCACACCAATTCTAGGGAGTGGGCCAGATCCCAATAACAAGATGGAGCTGAGACTGAGCACATTTTCTTGGATGCCAGAGTTTCATCTGATACTTTACTGAACCGTAAGTCTTAGGTAATAGAGGCGTTAATTAAAAACCGCCTCTTGTAGCACATGAATGACAAACAATCATACAGCCCTCGGCAAGTAAGTGGGCTTTACTGCAAAGTCAGAGAAAACCTCAGCTGGGCCTCCTCTAATCTATCAGATCATCTAAGCTCTTTGAGATAACTAAATGGCATTGCAACGGGAGCAGCAGGGTTGTGGCTGACAGTTTTTATTTTAAGTGCTTTCATTTGCTTTAGTTTTAGTTCCAAGCAAAATACTCTAAATCCTGCACAGTGCTTACACTTAAAATTTAAATGCAGCGTTATTATATGGCACTGCAACACTGGCAAAAGATAGCCCTTACTCTGCCAATATATTGCCAGCACACCAAAAAAGCTCCTCCCTTATCAGAGCGTATGTGCGTGCTCTCTCTCTCTCTTTCTTTCTCTGTCTCTCTCTGTCTCTCTCTCTCACTCACACACACACACACACACCTGATCCTAGAGGAGGTTAATAAAGACCTGACCCTAAATTTGTGTGTACAAGTAAGGTTTTGTACCTTAAAGCATTGCAAACATTATCTTGTTTAAGTGTGCTTGAATTGACATGGTCCAGACCTACATTTGGTCAACAAAATAAACGTGTTCCAGAAATCAAACAAATCCGTATTTAAAAAAAAAAAAATTCTCAAATTACTCATCCTTTTTGCCATTTTCCTCATTATCAAAACACAGCCCTAAAACAAGTGATAGTCAAAATATCTAATCATAGATGTGGCATGGGGCACTGACTTATAAGAACAGATGGCCTCACTTTTGCCAGACATTATCCTATCGGGAGCTGGATCCTAGAGAGATCTGAGGTCCCAGGGGAGGGACCAGAGCTGCTGTGGGGGCTCTTGGGGGGAGAGTAAGCTTAGGATAGCAGCTATTAATCAATGATACTGAAACATTTCAATATTTTAACAGCTTATCAGATAAATGTTAACATTGCTAAAAGCTCATTTATATTAATAGGTAATCCTAGACTCATGACGCTTAGAAATAGAGAAGGTTCTAATCTAGTGGTAGACTAGAAGGGTTTAGAAATTCTCACGGGTGTTGGAAAGGGATCTCGGTCTTGCCAATTAACTTTGAATATAAATATGAGTAGTTCTAACCCTGGTTGTCACTAGAAAAATCAAGGAGGGAAAAAGTTATTATATCTTGCATCCCCGTGCATCATAATCTCATTTAATTATCTCAGTAGCCCTGTAGGACTATATTATTTTACTAGGACTACCGTAATAGAGTACCACAGACTGAGTGGCTTCAGTGAGAGAAATTTACTTCTTCACAATTCTGGAGGGAAGAAATGCAAAATTAAGGTGTCAACAGGGCTGATTTCATTCTGATACTTCTTTCCTTGGCTTATAAAAGGCTGTCTTCTCCCTGTGTCTTCACACGGTTTTCCCTGTATGTGTGTTGTCCCCTAATTCCCTCTTCTTAAGGACACTGGTCTTATTGGACTAGGGTCCTTCTTAATGACATCATCACTGTGTCACTTTAAAGACCCTATCCCTAAACACAGGCACAATCTGAGGTTATTGGGTTAGGACTTCAACATATAAATTTGGGGAGCACAATTCAGTGCATAACAGAAATTTAATAATATAACCCCTCCTTGTAGAAAAATATTTATATAGTCAGTACATTACTTACCTCAACTCAGCTTGTCAGGGACAGTAACTGAGACCTGGTGTCTGCTCCTGTCGCCTGTACCTGCTAACCTGTAGCTATGATGCACAAGTGCTTCTCTCTCTATGTTGTTGGCCAGACTGGTGTCCATATCAACAATGCCTGCTGGAAGCTCCATTGCCTGGAACATGGCATCCCACCCGATGGCCACATGCCAAGTGAGAAGACCACTGGGGGAGGAGATGACTCCTTCAACACCTGCTTCAGTGAGATGGGTCCTGGCAGGCATGTGCCCAGGACAGTGTTTGTAGACCTGGACCCCACGGTCATGGATGAAGTTCGCACTGGAACCTACTGCCAGCTATTCCACCCTGAGCAGCTCGTCACAGGCCAGGAAGATGCTGCCAACAATTATGTCCAAGGGCATGACACCATTGGCAAGATTGATCACATCTTGGACTAAATTCAGAAACTGGCCAGCCAGTTCACAGGTGTTCAGGGCATCTTGGTTTTCCACAGCTTTGGAGGGTGAACTGGTTCTGGGTTCACCTCCCTGCTGATGGAACTCTCTATTGATTATGGCAAGAAGTCCAAGCTGGAGTTCTCCATTTACCCAAGGTCCCCCCTCCCCCCCAGGTCTCTACAGCTGTAGCTGAGCCCTGTGGCTCCTCCCCACCAGTCACATCACCCTGGAGCACTCTGATGGTCACTTCATGATAGACAAAAGCCCGTCTATGACATCTGTTGTAGAAACCTTGATACTGAGTGCCCCAACTACACTAATCTGCTACATTAGCCAGATTGTGTCTTCCATCAGTGCTTTCCTTAGATTTGCCGGAGCCCTGAATTTGATCTGACAGAATCCCAGACCCACCTGCCCTCCTAGCCCCACATCCACTTCCCTCTGGCCACCTATGCCCTGGTCATCTCTGCTGAGAAAGCCTACCATCAACAGTTCTCTGTAGCAGAGATCACAATATGTGCTTTGAGCCAGACAACCAGATGGTGAAATGTGGCCAGGGTAAATACATGGCTTGCTACCTGTTGTACCGTGGCTACGTGGGTCCTGAAGATGTTAATGCTGCCATTGCCACCATTAAGACCAAGCATCCCTTTATGGACTGGTACCCCACTGACTTCAAAGTTGGTATTAATTACCAGCCTCCCACTGTAGTACCTGGTGGAGACCTGACCAAACTACAATGAGCTGTGTGCATGCTGAGGAGTACCACAGCCATTGCTGAGTCTTGGGCTCACCTGGACCACAAATTTGACCTGATGTATGTATGCGAAGTGTGTTTTCACACGTACACCCACGTGTACGTGGGTGAGAGCATAGAGGAAGGAGTTTTCTTTTTTCTTTTTTAGAAGGGGGAGGAGCAGAGGGAGAAGGAGAGAAGGTTAAATAGGCTCCCCAATGAGCGTGGAGCCTGACGTGGGGCTTGATCTCATGACCCTAAGAACGTGACCTGAGCTGAAATCAAAAAGTTGGATGTTTAACCGACTGAGCCACCCAGATGCCCTGGAAGGTGAGTTTTCTGAGGCCTGTGAGGACAAAGCTGCCCTGCAGAAGGGTTGTGAGGAGGTTGGTGTGGATTCTGTTGAGGAATACGGTGAAGAAGAGAGAGAGGAACACTAATTAACATTCCTTTCAGCCCTGGATCATGTTAGACTTAAAACTTTAGCTTCAACAGTAGCTGACAGGCGTTAAAGCTTTCTGGTTAGATTGTCTTCACTTTTAACTGTGATCATGTTTTATTTTTCCATGTGTACTCATAGAATTTTTTCAACATGTCTCAAAGTAAAGGTTTAAGAAAGAAAAAAATATTAAAAAGTTTATAAAATCTTTTTAGAAGTCAATTTTATTAAGCCTTATTTTATACCTAAAATAATTCCTATTTTAAGTGTACAGCTTGAGTTTGGGCAAATAGGTACACCTTCTAACCCACGCCATGATCAAACTACAGAAATTTCTATCATCTCAAAAAAATTGCCTGTGCTTATTCCCTGGCACACCACTCCCCTTTATCCCTGGCTCAAGACAGACGCTGGTCTGATTTCCTTTCTAGTGTTTCACAGAAATGGAGTCATAAAGTATGAACACCACTATCCCTGGCTTCTTTTTTACCACATGATGCATAATGTTTTTGAGATTCATCCATTTTTTGGGTGTATCAGCAGTCTGTTCCATTTGACTGCTGCATGGTAATCCATTGTATGACTCTACCACAATTTGTTTATTGTCTATAGTTTTGGCTATTATGAAAAGAGCTAAAATGAACCTTTGGTTATAGGTCTTTGTATAGCCAGGACATGTGTTTTCATTTCTCTTGGGTAAATACATAAAAGTGGAATAGTGTGTCATATGAGAAGTATGCATTTAACTTTTGAAACTTTTTTTTTTCAAGAAGAATCTGCTACATTGTTTTCCAAATGGTGTATTATTTTACATTCCCACTAGCAGTATATGAGAGTTCTAGTTCTTCCATATTCCCTCCAATACCTGGTATTATTGGCCTTAATAATTTTAGCCTTTCCTGTGGCTACGTAGTGGTATCTCATTGGAATTTTAAATTTGCATTTTCTTGGTGACTAAATGATATTGAGTTTCTTTCCATGTGCTTATTGGAAAATCGTATATCTTCTTTTGTGAATTGTCTTTTTAAATATTTTTCCTGCTTTTAGTGGATTGACTTATTTTTAAGTTTTTTGAGTTCCTTACATATTCTAGATATAAGCCATTTATCAGACGTGTAATTCCAATATTTTCTTCTATTCTTTAGCTTGCATTTTCAGTTTATTAGTGCTTATTTCAAGAGCAGAATTTTTAGTTTTGATAAAGTTCAACTTATTTTGCTTTGAGTTTTGCCCTTTGGTGTCCTATTTAGGGAATCTTTACTGACTCTATAGAAAGCAAAAGTTATAGATGTGGATTTAATGTTTAAATTTATGAGACATTTTAAGTTGGTATGTGTGTAGTATGAGGTAAGTGTTGACCTTAGTTTTTTATGCACATGAGTAAACTATTGTTCCAGAACCATTCCTTTCTCCATTGAATTAATATGGCACCCTTGTCAAAAATCATTTGATATATATGCGTGTGTCTATAGGGAAATATCACATATTTACTTATTTCTGCAATATCTATTTTGTTCTTTTAATTAAATTCTATTCTTAGGTCAGTACAAACTGTTTTGATTACCGTGGCTTTACAGTAAGGCTTCCAATCCAGGAGTATAAGTAGCCCAAGTTTATTCTTAAAAAAAAAAAAAAGATTTAGCAATTCTAAGTTCATTTTATTTTCATATGAACTTTTGAATTACCATCAATTTCTATAAAAAATGAAAACTGGATTTCGAATGGAATTTTGATAAATTCGTCGATCAATTTAAATAGAGATGACATCTTAATATTGAATAGTTTAATCTATGATCTGGTGTTCTTTAATTTCTCTCAGAAGTTTAACAGTTTTAAATGTATAAGGAGTGCACATATTTTGTAAAATTTATCCCTAAGAACTTTATATTTGTTGTAAAGGGTATATTTTTTCAACTTTCTTTTTTTTTGTTACTAAATAAATCAGTTGATTCTGTTTATTAATCTTACATTCCATAAGCATCACAAATCCGTTTATTAATCCTAGGAGTTTTTTTGTGGGTTTCATAGGATTTATGCAGATTTTGTCATCTTTCTTTCCAGTCTATATATGTTTTTATTTCTAGCATTATTACATTGGCTAAGACCTAACCCCCACACCCCTCCTGCCCAGAACAATGTTGAATAGAAGTGATAAGAGAGAATATGTTTAGTTTCTAATGTTAGAGAAAAGCATTTATTTTCACCACTTGTATGAGTTAGCTGTAGGTTTTCATAAATGTGCTTTATCAGATTAAATTCTCTTTTAATCCTAATTTGATGAGATATTTTATGATAAGTGAACACTGAATTTTATCAAATGCTTTTTCTGTATCTATTGAGGTAAGCATATGGGTTTTTTTTCCTTTATTCTGCTAATATGTTGAATTACAATGACTGATTTTCAAATGTCAGATAACCTTGGATTCCCAGGATAAATTTCACTTAATATTTTTTATATTGCTGAATTTTGGTTGCTAATATTTAGTTAATAGTTTGGGTTATTTTTGGTATTTATATTCATGAGGGCTATTGACCCGTAGGATTTTGTTTTGTTTTGTTTTTTTTCCTTATTGTAATGTCTTTGGCTGGTTTTGTTATCAGGATAATACTAGCCTGTTGGAATTAGCTGTGAAGTATCCATTCTTTTTATCATTTATGAATCCCTCTTTATCAAGTGATTTTTCTCATGATTATAGTTCACAGTTTACTTCTTTGGGGGCATCTATATCATTTTATTTTTTAAATTTTATTAATTTTATTTATTTATTTATATTATATTCAGTTAGCCAGTGTATAGTACATCCTTAGTTTTTGATGTAGTGTTCAGTGATTCATTAGTTACATATAACACCTAGTGCTCATCTCAACCGTTGCCTTCCTTAATACCCATCACCCTGTTACCCCCTCCCCCCATCCCTCTGAAACCCTCCGTTTTTTTCCCGGGGTCCATAGTCTCTCATGGTTCGTCTCCCTCTCTGATTTCTCCTCCTTCAGATTTCCCTCCCTTCCCCTATGGTCCTCCGTGCTATTGTTTATGTTCCACATATGAGTGAAACCGTATGATAATTGTTTTTCTCTGCTTGGCTTAATTCACTTAGCATAATGCCCTCCAGTTCCATCCATGTTGATGCAAATGGTGGGTATTCATCCTTTCTGATAGCTGAATAATATTCCATTGTATATATGGACCACATCTTCTTTATCCGTTCATCTGTTGAAGGGTATCTCGGCTCCTTCCACAGTTTGGCTATTGTGGATATTGCTGCTATGAACATTGGGGTGCATGTGCCCCTTCTTTTCACTACATCTGTATCTTTGGGGCAAATACCTAGTAGAGCAATTGCTGGGTCATAGGGGAGCTCTATTTTTAACATCTTGAGGAAATTTCATATTGTTTTCCAGAGTGGCTGTACCAGCCTGCATTCCCACCAACAGTGTAAGAGGGTTCCCCTTTCTCCACATCCTCACCAACATTTGTTGTTTCCTGATTTGTTAATTTTTGCCATTCTAATTGGTGTAAGGTGGTATTTTATTGTGGTTTTGATTTGTATTTCCCTGATGGCTAGTGATGTTGAGCATCCTTTCATGTGTCTGTTGGCCATTTGTATGTCTTCTTTGGAGAAGTGTCTGTTCATGTCTTCTGACCATTTTTTTTGACCAGGTTACTTGTTTTTCGAGTGTTGAGTTTGGGAAGTTCTTTATAGATCTTGGATATCAGCCCTTTATCTGTAACGTCATTTGCAAACATCTTCTCCCATTCTGTGGGCATCTATATCATTTTAGATTGGATGATGACTATTTGGAACTTTATGTTGTTGATGTGTTGCTTTGCTGTATTCTGTTGTCTTTATCAAAGATTGTCAGACCTTGTCCTGGGAGGCCTTTAAATATGTTGGGATTTTTCATTCTTTCAGGGTTTGTTTTTAGGCTGTGCTAGGGTTTATCTAGAGTCACCTTTACTCTATGGGTATTTTAGCACGACTCCTAAAGTGTGACTCTTATGGGATCATCAATCAAGGTGATCAATGAGGATTTTCCAATATAGCTTGTCAGACCCTGAATGTCTTTCTGCCCTGTATGATGTCTAGGAATTTTCAGCATACAGCTCTTTTTTTGCCTGGTTTCATGAAGTTTTACCCTAAGTGTATGCACAGTTTAATATCCCATTATCAACAGATAGAAAGTCACCTATATGCAGATTTTTGGAAGTCTTTATTGTAGCTCCTTCCTGTCTGGTATGCTGCTCCACGAGTTCCAGCTATCGTAGTCCCCTTGCTCCAATCTATGTCTCCTCAACCCAGTGTGATTCTCAGGTTCTACTTAGTGGTCCTCCTCTATGCAACTGGTCTGAAATGTGTCAAAATCAGGACTTCATACGGCTCACAATTTTGTTTCTCTCTTCTCACAGATCATGGTCCAGTTCTGCCTTTTGTTCATTGTCTGAAACAGTTGTTTAGTTTTTTAATTGTTTATAGGGGGATGCTAAATCTGGTCCCTGTTTTTAACTATGGCCAGGAGTATAATGCTTTCACCCCTTTTTTTAGATAAATAAACTTAGATTAGAAAGACTAAGTAGTATAGTGATGAGGAACAAGGATTTGGGATTTAGGTTGGAATCTAAATTTTTACTGTTTAAGTAGTTGTACAACCTGGGTAAGTTATGTAACTTTCTGTCTTGGCTTCCTATCTTTAAAATGGATATGCTTATGTTTATGCTTATGATGATAACAACAATAAGAAAAAAGTAATATAATATTAGAAATTATTTCTTACCATTATTGTGACAATTAACTGAGATGATGAATATGAAGTGTTTAACATAATGCCTGGCATGTAGTGAATGTTGGATATGGTGTTAGGCAACTAATGATATTGTGCATGATCACTTCAGTAGAATTCTGACTTCAAGTTCAGGAATGTAATATTGGTGGACATGATAGATGTTTTTGCGTTATTTATCAAAACTGTTTTCCTTTTAAAAAGTACCCAGACAGGAAAATATATTCAGGTCCACCCACAGGACAAATCGCCTTGAAGCAAGGACAAAGTATACTTGTTTAATGAAACATGAGAAATCTAGTTTGTGTTGGTGGGGAAATTTTTAAGGAAAGATCTGTGGATAATCCATCATAAATTTTTAGCTCAGGATAACTATTATTTAATTAACCACAATGATGGATAACTTGAATATAGGTAATAATTAACAGTTTCATAGTTTTGAGACTAGTGTCATCCAAAACATAACTTTTAAAGGACATATCCAGTTTTCTTTTTAGAACCCCACAAAATCTTGAATAATCACGAGTAAGGCTCAACAGAGAAAAATCAGGGAAAGCTAGCACGTTCATCGTTGAAGGTTCGTCCATGTCCTAAGTTGATCCTCATGATGGCAGGTAGACAAGAAATAAGACACAGATTTGTCAGATGTGTAATGGAATATTTCAGCTCAGCAAGGGGAATTTAGAAGTCTTTCTCTGCTGGCTGATCACAGCCACTGTGTCGGCCAACAACATCTGCTTATTCTCAGATGACAAGAGTGCCAGTTAATTAGCTCTTGTTTATGTTTTGACTATTGATAGACTTAAATTATATTCATATTGCCATGCAGAATAAATACATAAAAAGGTTTAGCTTTGGTCTAAATACAGCCTTTCTATTGCTACAGTGACATTTGAACAGAATATCAGAATAAAGAGATTAGAATAAGTCAGGCATAAAAATACATCACCTAAATCAGATAATTTAAAAAAATCTGATTAATGATAATTTTGGATTGAAAACAAAATACCCTACTTCAACAGAAGTTTTAAGCTGACTTATAAAAATGTAGACATTATCTACGAAAGAGATTGGTGCTACAAAATGCCACTAATATCTCCGCCAAGTCTTCAATCCTCTTTTCACTTTGACTGTTTTAAAGATTTAATGCGATATTTGTTAGTATAAAGCATATTCTTTATGGAAAATTCTTGAACTAGAACGAATTTCATTCTTTTATGACCATTAAAAAGCTTTCCCTCTTCTGATCCTTTTAAACTCTCTTCGAATAATACTTATGAAAAGTCATGTAAATGTTTTTTCTACAAGCCAGAATAACATATCACTTGTAGTAATTTGAACTGCAGAAAAGTTTGTTTCTTTGCAATACATTCTGTGTAACAAGGCTTCTGTTGAGGAGCTCAGTACAGCATTCTAGGGGTATTGGAATATTTTCCTTCTGGAGACAAATGCTCCATGGTTGGCCTCCTCCAGCCTTTGCTATTCCCATTTAAAGACTTGTAGGTCGGAGTTGATCATAGGCAAAGCATCTTTCAAGGGAAGTGTATGTATTGGATATCCTTGCTTTTTTCTCTGCCTTCTTGCTTGCTTTTTTTCTGTCCCCATATCCCCCATCTTTCTTCTCAAAAAAACACAGAGACACCATTCAGTAATATAGATATGCTTGCTTGGGTGTCCTTGATTAGAAATAGTCCAGATATCAGGAAGCTAAAACCAAGATGATTATTTATATAATTCTTAAAGCTGGAAGTTTTGAAATACACTGCAAAAAAAGACATTTTAAAAAGCAGTTTTAAATATGCCATTCTGTCTTCACTACACTCCACTCACATCACTAAGATAATTCAGCATTGAAAGCAGTTTAAGCAGTATAGGTAATCATGAAGTTAAAGAGCTGTCTGCCACTGAGGCTTTAGTTCCAAGGCCTTCCATAGAACTTTAACCAACATGACATTTTGATCCATTGTGTCCAAGAAGTGGTCAAGGTTGATCAGTCAGCTTTCAACAGAAGAATTTGCTCCTGATGGAGTGGCAGCTATAATCGTACGGCATTTTTAGGAAAGTGATACACTGAGAAGTAATATCATAATTATGTATTTATGAAGTGTTGGTTTCTATAAACTGGAAATTTGATGATGATTGCTAGAACAAATCATTGCATTTCTAAAAAAATGCACAGACACTGTCAACCAAATGGATTATGAAAAATCTCAATCCTGTTATCATCTTAATGAATGCAGTAGAGAGTGTCATAAATGCCCTTACATCCTTGTCACATAGGGTGAATTACAAATAGAAAGACCAGAGAAATGGTAAACTGACTTCCCTTTCATGGAGTCTGATTTGTGAATCCTTTGTTCCTTTCTCACTTATTACAGATGCCTTTCATTAGTGAGCTCTCATATTCAGATAATCAGCCCCCAAATATTCATAATTATGGGAAGACAATACCATTGCCATTTTCACAGTCACATTATGATATTTTTAGTGAGTGGGATATAGTAATTATTTATTAAAAGTAACACATGAAAATATGAATAAAATATCTTTATGTACAAAGAGGCATGGCATGATTTCTAATTCACCTAATATTTAATAATACACTTGCAAATTGTCCCTGCATTAACATAGTACAAAACAATAAATACAAACATCAGGTCATATAAGAATACCAAGAAAATAGGAAAGTCTCCATGGATAGGAACTGTTGGCTCTGGAAACTTTAAACTCAAAGGAACATCATGTCGTCATGAACCCACCTGCCTGGGCTGTCAGGTTAACTGCTCACAAATGTCCTTCCTAAAACTCGATCTCCTAAGGATGTTCTTAAAAAATGTAATAATGTGCTTTTTCACGTCCCAAATGATAGGAGAGGCCCAGGCTTCTTTTGGATTCTGTGGAATTATTGCATGTCATCTGAACATCACTTTATTGGGACAGGCGACTGGCACAGACTGGAGAGCAGGACTGGGAGTCAGGACTGAGTCCACAAATCAGATCTCCCTTCCTATCCCTGGAGCATAGAAGCTGAAGATTAAGCCTGTGGGGGGGGGAAAAAAAGTTCAGATTCTAAGAAAGTGAAGAAGTAGAGATGCTGGAGGGGCCATTTTTGTTCAGAAATGTTAGTAACTTGCTGATTTTTTCCACCCAGTAGAATCACTTGGCCATTTCACAAGCACTTCAAACTCAACACGTCCGAAAGGAAAACACACTACAGCGGCCCCACCCCACCCCCATCCGTGGTTTTGTTTCTCCTGATTTCAGCTACTTGCAGTCAACCTTGGACCGGAAGCAGATGATCCTCATTCTGACCTATTGATCAGAAGGTCAATAGTAGTCCAAGGCTATGTCACGACACCTACCTCAGTCACCTTCATCTCATCAAGCAGGCATTTTATCACCTCACATCATCATAAGAAAGGTGACTACAGTACAATAACATATTTGGAGAGGGAGAAAAACCGCATTCACGTAACTTTTATTATAGTTTATTTTTATAACTGTTCTATTTTGGTATTAGTTATTGTTGTTAATCTCTTACTGTGCCTTATTTGTAAATTAAACCTTATCATAGGTATGTATGTACCGGAAAAATCATAGTATGTACAGGGTTTAGTACTATCCATGGTTTCAGGCATCCACTGGGGGTCTTGGAACATGGGTACTGCCTGCCAAACCTGTTCCTTCTCACCGCACAATTCTAATCGTTGCTGTAACCTCCATGGTCCACCCAGGCGCTCATGCTGGAAATGTGGACATAGCTATACTCCTAATCTTCCTCATTCCCCAATGCCCACATTCAATCAGTCGTGACCTCTGGAGAAGTTTACCTTCCAGACATTTCTCTCTTCCATTCTGCCTCTTCATCTCCACCCCCACTGTACCTGCAGAAGTGGTGAAGCACTTGTGCTTTGCTTAGGGAATATCGCAACAATTTTTTTTTAACTTCTCCGTTCTTACTCTTCTTGAATTAATCTTTATTAAACACTCAGTGATGTGTTTTCAGCACAAATCTTATCATATTCCTCTTCTGATTAAAGTCCTTAACTCTACCCTATCATTAATGGGACACAGTTCAAGGTCTGTTGATTGGGGTGATAATGTGAATAATGAAGACATTTATTGGCAACTTTTATGCTTTGTTGCTGTGTGCTTATCAGGGGGAAGTACGAACAGACAACTCTCTACTTCTCCTTCACAAGAAGGAGAGAAGGAGAGCCAGGGCTTTGTTTTATGACTTTGGGGTTTTCTTCTTTGCAGTGCAGAAACAACTTTCTCTGTTGGCCCCACAAGAAGCAGGAGATGGAGGCTTCTGTGCCTAAGTGGAAAAGGGGAAGTGGCCTGACCTGACAGGGTTAGATGTTGTCCTGCTGTTGATGGCAGGACTGGCGGTTCCCAAGAATCTGGGTGGGGTGGGCTCTGGTACCAGGGGTGGAGACCTGCACCCTGCTCTTTTATGGAATGGTTGGTGGAGGCGGGAACTTTGGTAAGGATGGTTAGTCATACTTCTGCTTCACGAGGGGGAAAGCCGGACCCTGGTTGCCATGGTGGGGAGTGGTCTGGAGAGCAGGGAGTGGCCACAGGATCCGTGTCAAGTTTAGTCTATGGAAAGGATCATAGAACAGAGTATTTCTGATGTCCTCCCAGAGTATCTGCAACTGACAGATGGTCCGGTTTATGCTAGGGCATGGCGTAGCTCTAGAGGGAGCACAATGATCATGCAGAACAGACCCTCTCTCAAATTTGGAACTGATTTCCTGGATATTTTACATCCAAGGTTGCAGGACCGGGTGTCTCCCAAAATGAGTAAATGTCTGCATGACATTAATGAAGGAGGACAGAATCTCATTTTATTCTACTTAGAAAAAGTATTTTATTCTCGTTTTCTGCAGTCCTTGATGATTTACCGTGGAAAACAAGACCTCCCATGATCTTGTGCCCTCTACTGCTTCAGTCCCATTTTCTAGCCTTTCTGACATTGAACTATATCGTCTAGGCCAGTGTATCTCAAACTATGAATGGTGAGGACTAGATTTTTTTTAATTTCTCATCAGCTGCAAAATGATATTTAAAAAAATACAATAACGTGAATAGAATGTTGCAACAATATCAGGTTGCTATGATTTTTAAAGGCTTATATTCAGTTTCTATACCTAATCTCACCGTAGAACAGTATTAACAGTTCACTGACCTAGCAGCAGATGTGCATAGCACAGCCCTAGGCCAACCAGTTGTTTCTGATTTCTTTCATATACATGCAGTTTCTTATCCTATAAGTCTCAGCTCAAATGCCATCTTTTCTAAGCAATTAGCCATTAAATTCAAGGTACCATGTCTAACTTTACATACCACTATCTTATTATTTACCATATTAAAGTAAAATTATCTTCCTTATGTGTATTTCTCTTCACTTCTATAAGCCCTTTGAGGACAGCAACATGTCATGTCCCTTTTTATACCTGGTCTCATACTTGGCAAAGAGCAGGACCTCTGTCACTTTTTGTTCAACTGACCCAGACTCTTTTGTAGGTGAGTTCCCAGGTAAGTCAAGAGTTTGTAGCACCATCTAGGTAAACACCTGGATTTAGGTGAGTAGGCTAATGCTCATGATTAATACTACATTAATACTATATTGATTATTTTTTTCAAGGATCAGCAAGTGATATGGGAACGTTTTCATCAGAGTATACTCCACGTTGATCATCTTTTATCAAGAGATGGAATTTGCTTCTTTAATGACTTTTTTCATTAGTTGGAAGTTTCAATTTGAATGTACCAATATCAGTATTTGCTTCCCTTCCAATGTTATAATCTCTCTAAATTTAGTGTGTTGTCTTCAATAATGATAATGCATGACTTTATGGTTACCGAATGTCTCACAACCCTAAAATTTTATAAATTTATGATGTTTATAAAGAATAAATGATCATTTTTGTAATAAAGTATCATAATAGATTCTTTAACACTGACAACACTTTATAAGCAAAGAAGCAAAATGGTCTTGAAAGAAAAGATCTTTCTGTCGTAAGTTTTACAGATGTGGAGCCCAGTGCAAAGCATTATTAAGAATTTAGTTTAGGGCCATAACTAGGATGAGAAAATAGATCTCTTCCATGATGTTTTCTTTTTTTAGCCCCTGCTATTTTGTCTTAAAATGTAAGAAAAATAATTGAAAAACATGTTAAACTCTTCTGGAAGTTCACAAAAATGGTTTTATCATGGTACCATTGAGAAATGACAGAAGTTAAGCAAATTGTATCTGGGAGAAAACTGAAAATGGGTAACATTCCATACTTCTGAGGGTCTGTGGCATGAGATTTTCATATAAGCCACTGGTCTGTTCAGACTGTTGGTTCTTGATCTGAAACTCCCTTTGCTTTTTTTTTTTAAGCTTTTATTTAATTATTTCAGAGAGAGAGAGAGAAAGGGAGAGAGAGAGAGAGAGAGAAAGCACAAGCAGGATGAAGCAAAAGAGGGAGCAGCAGGCTCCCTGCAGAGCAGGGAGCCCGATGCGATGCGGGACTCGAGCCCAGGACCCTGGGATCATGACCTGAGCCAAAGGCAGATGCTTAACTGACTGAGCCACCCAAGCACCCCCTCCCTTTGCTTCTTCAACTGTCAGGAGGCTTGGAACAGAATGGAGAGAGAGCCTGGTGGTGAGGGAGCAAGCAGGTTACAGTAGCTCTCTCCTTTCCTATAGCACAGAATGGGTTGTGGAACAATCAAATGCTTTCTGTTCAGTTTTAAAATTGTCCCCTCCCCCATTTAACATATACCTTGGATGTGTTTGCATGTAATTAAAAATTGTCTTGAGAATTACTTTTGCTAAGTTATATAATGTCAGTGATAGGATGAAGCATAATTTACTTGAAATTTCCATACCATTAGACATGTAAATTGTTTCTAAATGTTAGCTAGTATTCTTTGTATATTAACCTTTAATCACACTTCAAATAATGTCCTTATGAAAGTTTCCTAAAAGTGAAGTTACTAGGTGACAAATGTGAATATTTTAAGTCCTTTGGTGAAAATACTACCAAACTGTTCTTCAGAAAGATTAATCTAATTTATACTTTAAAATGCAGCATAGGATATTATTTGCTTCACCAGTATGACTTAAAAATTAGGAAAAAAATGTTTAAGTAAATTGAAGGTTATAATTTTTTTGGTCTTAATTCACATTTTTTTGTTATTATAGTAACTCTTCTGTAATTTTATATTACCATTTCTATTTCCTCCTCTATGAATTGCCTGTTTCTGGCCTTTGTTCATTTTTCTGCTTCCTAATATGTATAAATGTCTTTGATATATTTAAGATATTAGTTAAGTGGTCTCATATTTATGCCAAACATTTTCTCAATTTGTTTTTTGTTTCATAATTTTCTTTATGATAATTTTTTTATATTTGGACATTTTAAGTCATGACATAATAGAATTCCTATCTTTTCCACTGAATTTCCTTACATTGTTTACATTTAAAAAATTTTTTAATCAGTTACTTAATAAAACATACATATTTCTCTTTTACTCTTTCTTTCTTTTTTTTTGTACTTAGTTCTTTATGCATCTTTCCCCATATAGACATTATTAGCTAATGTCCCCACCTCCACACTCATTATGGACCAATTTGTTCATTTATTGGCATCAATAAAAAAAATGTACTTTGCCTGCTCCACACTTTAGCATAGAAAGTCTGTCTTTGTGACAGCAAATCAATTCCTTTAGCTATGTTATCCTTACCACCCCTTGTCATAAGAGAATTAATCTCAGAAGAAAATAACAGCACATTTACATGATAAATGAGCACAAATATATATAGAAATGCATATCACTAATATATTTCTAATCTTTGATTCTGGTGGCCTTCAAAACTTAACATGAATTATTTTCGCATTAATAGCTATTTTGAAGGTGATACCAGCTAATAGTTGGGACCAAGGTGAATTATACAGGGAAAGTTTAAGCTAAAATAATCCTTTTCTTATTCTTAAAAATTATGATCCTTAAATGGAGCAATGCATCTGCAGTGAAAGGGTAATATTTTTTGAAACCCTTATCAATCTTCCTCTTGTTGGTATAAAAGTCTCAGAGATTTTAGAATCTGTTTGAATTGATGCATCAGTACCAATCATGTTTACATAACTTTTAATTTTTTTCTCTAATTATTATCTTATTTCTTATATGTGATTTCATGTTTCCACTAGGCAAAGCTTTGCAGAGGGCAAGGATCATAGATTATAAGTATTTTGGAAGTCTTGTCTGCCCTACCAAATCACATTAAATATAATGCTCTGCACAAAATAGAGGATCAATATATGAAGCACCAAGCATTAAACTATTCTGGAATTGGATTTTGAGATGAAAATTTTTAACACTATGAACTTTCCATATTAGTGTTCGCTGTTGCATACAGCTCCAGACTTCTCAACTTCTCTTCCCAAATCTTCTAGTTCTGATGACTATATTCCTATTTATTCTGAATCTCTGAGTTGATATCTGATTTCTCATTAATAACCTAGAAAGTCTACTCATTGCTTACTACTTTCAAAGTATAATGATTGCCAAGGGAAATATACTGAAAAAAGTACATTGTTACGTAATTCCAAAATTACACAGAAGAGCAACAAAAACTACTTATTTGTGCAAATTAAAAGACATGAAATTAAAGGCTAGGCATATTTTTTAAAGTACAAAAAATGGAAAGGAATGGGAACTGGACAGTAATGATCTCTGTATATTTTTTCTTTCTGACTGAAAAGAAGACTTTGTCTTCCTCCAAACTGGTTGATTAGTCACTAAGAGTTAAGCATTTTGATAATTTAGAAAGCATCTTTTGACTAGCCACAAGGTTGCCGAGAAACTATAGCGGGTATGCAAGAAAGCTTTCCATGTCCTAGGTAGGTTTGGACCACCTGTCTCAACAAACTTGTTAAATTTCTCAACTTCTCAAACTTTGCATCTAAAAGTGTCCATAGCAAAAGGATAGGCAGACTCTCAGATTCCTCTCATTCTAATCCACCCCTGATGGCTAGAAAGGGCTAGGATTGTGATCCTGGTGCTCACGTCTGGATGCCACTGCTCCATCTCCATCTCCATCTCCTGCTACTGGCCAGAGAAGCATGGCGGGCATCATTTACTCAACAAGCACTCTCTACGCATCTGTAACAACACTGTATTAGTGGTTGGGTAGTAGGCATAGGGAGTGGACAAAACAATAATGTTCCTCCCTCTGGATACTACCCAGAGTGCCTACCAGTGTGGTCAGGTCAATTCTGGGCACATACATATTGATTTGGTTTTTTGCTTTTTTTTTTTTTTTTACTCTTAGTTGCCAAAGGGTAAATTCTTCTGCAGGTTCTAAAAAGCATCAAACACTAATTGTGAGGGCACTTAATCAATGCTTCTTGAGAAAACTACATTAAAATCAGAAGAAGACCTCCTTACCCAATTCTAGGAAAGCAAAAGACAATCCCATGCTAAACCGAGAGGGTTAATTCCACAACGCAAGATCCTGGCTTGAGCTGTTTTACTGAAATAAAAAAAAAATATATCTGCATTGCACTGACTCCTGGTCAAAGCAGAGGACATGCAGAATAACAGTGTTGCTCGTAACCATAGTTTTGGGAGATTTCAATTATTTATTGATTCACAATTGCTGTAATGAGATTGTTCATTTGCATCTGTTCTCATAGAGACACTGGCCGCCTCTGTCCCTCAGCTAGTTATACAGCAACATTATGGCCCTGTGACCCGCTGGGTATAAGAAACCCTAGCTGAGACTACCTTTTTGGATCACCTTGTTTGAGGTGCTGTGTGTACACTCCACGGTTCCTGCATCCACAGAGAAAGTATATCCTGGTATAGTCTTTACAGAGGGAGGACAGATGGCCCTGCTACCCGCCTTCTCAGAACCCCTTGCCCTGAACCAGCCTTTGGCTGTGATGCACATCCTTACTTCAGTGCAGCTGCTGTATCATATCTTTTTCCTGCAGTGAACTGAAAATTTGCAAGCATTGTCATTCTGGGTCCTCCGTTAGCAATAGAACCCTGTCTAGCCACCACGGTTAGTGTGTATATACTGACCGAGGTAAAGGCAAACTGCATTTATATGAAAACATTACCAATAGGCAGAGTAAACTGTGTCATTTCTGAGGTGGGCAAGGCAACTGGAAGAATCTTCTACAGCCCCCAACATACGCATTTCTCTGGCAAGTCTTCTTAGAGTTTGTTTTTAGACAAATAGACAATGATGGCTTCCCTGACAAACTTTTCAGCTTATAAAAGTCTGTTGAAATAATCTAAGCTGCAGCACTCTAACAAAGCAGATACTAATGAGCATCTCAGTGAATGAAATTAAAAAAAAAAACTTACATATTTATTGCCCAGGTGTGGGGAGGATTCATCAAGCTGTCAGTTCTTAGATTTTCCTTGTGCAGAGTGCTCACCTACAAACAGAAGATACGTTTTGATCTATAAGCTCAGAGAGTAAATAAGGATGAAAATAAAGTTTCTTGGCTTGTTTTTTATTTTTCCAGGGAAGTCCAATTTCCCTGCAAGAACGTCATTAGAGCCACAACTTGTCTCTTGGTATTGCTTGGAAATTGTTCAGCAAGATTTATGAGCTTTTTTCCACCATCATCTGTTTTCACCCTAAAGAAGCAATGCTAACTAACTCCCTGAGAGTGGGGTGTGTGTGTGTGTGTGTGTGTGTGTGTGTGTGTGTGTGTGTGTGTTAACAAGAGAGGCACCCTATGGAATGAGGTATAGATTTTTGCTTTTTCCCAGAACCTAAGCAAAACTATATGTTTAAACTGCCATTTTATCAGGAAGCCATTCTAAGTTCCTCTGTTTAAATAATTGAGTGAGCGCTTTGTGAAAGTGAATTTAGAGGCCAACATGAACCTTTTGGTGATATACAGAGCAGCACAAGGGATATTACTCAAAATAACATGTTATTCCATCAGCCAATACAAATATTGCCCTAGGCTGATGGGAAGCTGAAGATCCCGTGTTTTTATAAGCCCCTGAATCCATGATCAACACATTTCACACTACCTGTTTCTTTCAGGTAGATTCAAATATCAACATCAGTCATATTATCCTAAAGCAGTATGGGGCAAAGTTTCTGGCTTTGAGAATAAATGTCACTGTTTTGCTCCAGCTTTTATCTGTCATTTAGAAACCTGTTTCTGGGAACTCTGTTGATGTCACCTGTCACCAGGACTATCATGGGTGATAATAAATAGTGCCAGAGACCAATGAGGAGAACAAATCTGGGACGCCCTAAAGAACCCCTTAGCACTGTGCTCTGAGAGATGCCGGGCACAGAGTGACAGTCCTCCCAGCCGCCTTCCAGAACAACTTTTTGCTCACTATCATTATTTTGCAGAAAGCACAGCACTTCCTGGAATCCACGGCTATGAAGTATAGGAATGAGAAGTGAAAAAAAATAGACACTTATTGAACCCCTACTGTTTGTCGGAGTCCTCTAAAGCAAATCATACGAAAATCATTCCGATTCTTAGTATCTCCTTCCAAGTGCTGTCTAATTGGGAATAGAAAATATGAGAAAGATTCAATCACAATATGAATCCAATAAGTTATAATAATGACGCCTATATTAAAAGCAAATGAAACTCATACCTAGAAAAAAACAACTGGAAAGAAATACACCAATGCCAATAGTGATTGCATTGTGTTGGATTTCATGAGTAATTTTTAATTCTTTTTTATTCTCTAGTTTTCCCTATTCTTTATTATGCATAGTGTGGTCTAATATTAAAATGGCAGTACAAGCTATGAAGAGATATTACAGGACAGGGATACATGTTGATTTGCCAAATGAAAAAATAAGTTCAGAAAAGGGAAAGACCATGTACACCGAAGACAGTCAGGGAAGCTTTGGTGGAAATGTAGGGAATGGCCAAACATTGAAGGGCTGAGAAGACAGAGGCTGATCTGTGTATAACTTTCTAAATCTTTTGATCTTTTTGTTCATCTTCACACTGCACATTTCTTTTGTTATTTGTGAAAATAAATAAGCAAAAAAGTGACTTTACACTTAATAATTACCATAACATACTAATTAGTATTGGCATACTAATAATATACTAATAATGTATAATTACCATAATGGTGAAGTGGTGGAGGGGAAGAAGAGACAAAAGGGACAAAGGCACCATCTCCTCCTTCAAAAGAGCTTGAGTTCAGCAAGGAAGACAGGGGTCAGAGATGAATGATGTCTGGAGAATATGAGTTAGTAAGTGGTTCACAGACTGAACAAGGGAAAAGGCCTTTGTAGACATGCTAAAGTGTTTGAACTTCATCTTAGGTAATACAAACTTACCAGTTTTCTAAGCAGAGGAATATTATAATGAATTCAGATCTGCTTTTTCTTCTTCCAAATGGTTCAAAATCAAGTAGTGCTTTAAAACTAAATTCAAAGATACTATGCTTTGTTTCTTCTGTGAAGTTATGTATTATTTAATTAATTTAAGCAATTTTTCTTCATAATTCTTATAGTCTTTGATATTAAAAATAAGGCAACGTATATTCACTTTCTGAGATGTGCGTTAAGTGGGAATCGTGTTTAAAATGCAACATTGTCACATATATGTTTTTCAGTCAATCATGGTGATGTTCAACTGAGCAAGATTTCTTACTAAAGTTGAGTGGGATCTTGTATGTTCTCATAAAGGACTCCTCGATCTACCATGTTTGGTGCTTATTTGTTTCTGAAAGCAGATTCCTATTGTACTCCAACAACCTTTTTCCTTTACATTAAAGAAAACTCCTAATTTAAATAATCAAATTTTAAACATTTATGGGTTACATTTTCAGCAGAAGAACCCACTTGAGAGAGAACATACATGAAGAAAGCAAGGAATGTGCATGGATAAATACCATGGCCTAATCAGAGGAAACTTTGGAGTAAGGAACTGTCTTATTAGGAGAAAATGATCAGAACAATAACCATGGCTCTTGGAGGCTTCTGGAAACCCAGACACTTTAGCATCCACTGGCATTTCCCCTGAAGGTGGATTGCTGCAGAGCTCTGTTTCCTTGGAAACATGATTTATTGACCTCCAAAATGGCACAATTTATTCTGAGATACAATACCAGAGCTTATAAATTAAAATACTGACCAATCCAATGAGTTCTTATGGCCACTGAATCTCAAATTTCATTTTGTTACCACTTAGGCACATTAACACTGCGTTTCTTAGGCCATAAGCAAGTAACATAAAATGTAACAATCATCAATTCTGAGTGACGGGTAGTCTGATATTTGTTCTATCAAATTCTTTTCTGTATTGCTAAAAATTTTTATAGAGGAGATAGTGGAAAATTGAGCTAAGCCTGTGTTTTTATATCAAACTTACTCATTTCAGATTTTATTCTCGTTATATTTTAGGAAAAATGTCATGGTTGTGCAAAATATGTTTAGGTAAAATAATTGTAACAATGTAACTTCTGTTGAGTGTAGTAGCACAGTTTTATTTAAAAAAGCATATTTGAATACATTTAAAAAGAAGTGAGAGAGATTTGTTGATGAGAGTTTCAGGAAACAGACTTTAGTAAAAATTGTAGTATAAACAACATTTGGAGATCATTATGTTTTAGATTATTAATTCTAAGCTATTGAAAACTACTCTGAATGAGCAATTTCAGTTTTGCCCTATCACCAAATATCTTCCATAGTGATCAGCTAGGTTGACCATTGAGAGATTATCTCATTAAAAGAGGTATGATTCCTAAGTTGAGGTTGGTAGAAATAAAAAGAACAGAGAATAGATTTTATTATTTTCCTGATGGTATTTCCTCCTTAGCCCTGTGACCTGAAAATGTACTTATGATGAAAAGGAATCTTGGAGAATTAAGGGTCTTCTTAACTATCCCCCATAGTCTACTTCACTTGTTACCCCAGTGACTACGGGAGTGGGAGAAACCAGTTTACGTAGAATTTTCCCTGGGCCTTAAAGAAGACTCAGATATTAAATTTGCAACCAGGAAGCAAGGTTCTCTGGAAATTTCCCACCCCCGAGTGTCAAATCAGGTGTCAGTTGTCATTTCCCTGGTAGACATGGGGAGTAGGGCAGGTGGTCTTAATCCCAGGCCTCTCCTCACAAGGATAACCAGGGGCTCATACACGGAGCTGGGGGCTCCCATAGCTCAGAGAGCCTGGGGGCTGCAGAGTGTTTTGTTAAATCCCCACCAGAGTAAGGAGAATGCATGAAATTATTGTGACGCTGACTTGCAAGCCACAGGCAGATTCTGAGAACTTTTCTTGGCAAATAGTATGGTCACATTCAGGATCCTTATTTAAGACTAGTTCACATGTAGGCTGCTCTTCCCTGACCCCGTAAAATAGGCTTGACAATTTAGTCAAGACTGATGAATAATCGGGGGAATCCTGTGAGTGGTTTACAATTATCCTAATGAATGAATTTTACTCCTTTGCCCATTCAGATAGTTACCTCCAAGAGAACTGTGTGGGAATAAAGGGAATGTGTGCATCAAAGAGAAGAAGAGATACAAGAATGAAGAAGGTCTCTTCATAAGGGAAAATGACTCTCATGAGGGGCCTGGGCACATCTCTGCAGATTCTGGGTACCCTCAGTTTTCAAGGCTTCTGCCTGCATGTTGTAGTTTGTTCTCGTTAGAATTTCCCACCTGAAGTTGGGACCACATTCAGCCTTTGATAGCTTGCTCTTGAATTGGGACAATATTGATTGTTTTTTGTTTGACAAAAGTGTTTTTTGCTACATATGTACAGTGGAGCTTATTATTCAAGAGCTCTCACCTGACATACTGTCTGTATTCTGTGACTATTTTGTATAGGTAAAATGGGGGGCTGAATATCGTAAATGTATTCATGTAACTTGGTATTTAAATTAGATCCACATGGATTGTTTTGTAGAGCGAATTATTTTTTATGTATCTGTTTTGTAATATTGAGGTTTTAAAGAAACTTTGGTCTACTCAAAACAAGAAAAAATCTGTGCTTTTTCATTTTTAAAAGCTGCTTAGCATCTCATTTTTCATTACTCTTGATGCAGATATAATTCATACAAATCACACCTATGTTTTGAAAAACGTATACATTTCAAATCCAATTTAAAAACATAAGAAATTGGAAAAAAGAAATGTAAATTTTATCAACGGGAGATTGTGTTTTCTCCTCATTGGGAAGCTCAATTAAAATTATATGAAATGATACAAAGTAGGATTTGCATTTTACCTGATGAATCCTGGTTCCAGTTGACTATAGATAGCCGTTACCAAAAATGAAACAAAGCAACAGCAATAATAAAAACCATGTAGTACATTTAGTGTTCTTTCTGCTACTACCACAGAGTAGAACATGTCTTGAGTTACCACCCCTTCTTTGGAACATATTCATATTATAAAAAGCAACCTCTAGAAATACAATAGTCCAATGATCTTACCAAAAACAGTATTTCTAGGACTCATCTTTTCCGTATAGGAGAATTTTGCATTGTGGGGGAGTTACTAATTGTCTATTTCTAAAGAAATTATGCTTTTTGGTTGTGTTTCACCTGGACAAAATCCAAGTTAGAATTTGAAATAACCATTTTCAGCTAATCCACAATCTGGGAGCTTACCAGACTCATGAGAAATTGTCTTAACAGTGAGAAGCTTCACACTCTCTTTATCGGACTGAGGTCTGTTTGGAACAGAAAACATAAGTCAATACCACCGTAATTAGCATTGTCTGTCTGTGAAAGAAATTACACATGAAATAAACAGAAGATACGCAAGCATATATATATTTTTATGTGTTTCTATGGCAAGACCTGTGTCTCTTTACATGCAGATATGTATCTACTTCCATAGCACTTTCTACTTCTAGAATCCAGCCAATAAATCCCTGTCACACTGTTAAACAATGATAGATAAATCAAACACAAAAATGGGTCATGTGAAACACTGCTCACAAGGTTCATATCGCACAGGTCTCCAGTCCTGAATTATGAAAGGGAAGACAGAGGGATGTTTCCAAGCCTTCCGGGCTAATGTTGAGTTCTGGGGATATCCCTTTTCATGAGGGCCTAGATACTGCAGTAAAGTGTCTGAGCTGTCCATTCGAACCAGGAATTCCCACCTAACCTTTCTCAGATTCTAAACAGTTTCAAACCCAGATTACTTTCCCTGGACACCTCAAGAGACACTATTTCTAACAAAGAAGGATAGATGACCTAAGGATATTATTTTTAAAGTCCACTATTTGATGAACATACAAAAAACAGCTACATAAAGGCAGGCTGCAAATTCAGGTCAACAAAGAAATCTTAACTACAAAACTTGTTTTTGACATGAAAACAATTGTTTCTTTATAGAACCTTGATTGTAACAGCTGGCTGGATTGGTAATAACTGTTTTTTTTGTTTGTTTTAATAAGGTCGAAATAGAATAACCATCTACTGCTAAGATAAAGCCACCTTAGAGCTGTCTCAAGATGCAGGCAAGATTATTCCCTAACTGTGATAAACATACTGAAAATTTCACTGGGAAAACTGTTTTAAAACTCTAGATATGTTTTCTATGAGATTTTTCCTTATAGTCATTTATATTCGTTCTTCTGTCTTTGCATTTCATCTTTATTTTTATTTATTTATTTTAGAGAAAGAGAGAGAGAGAGAGCACAAGCAAGGGTAGGGGCAGAGGGAGAGGGGGAGAGAGAATCCCAAGCAGACTCCCTGTTGAGCGTGGAGCCCACAGGGCTTATCTCTCAACCCTGACACCATGACCTGAGCTGAAGTCAAGAGTTGGACGCTTAACTGACTGAGCCACCCAGGCACCCCTGCATTTCACCTTTTGATTTCCCATTTTACTACCTTCTCCAAGCTTAAGAATAATCTTTCTTTTTAGTTGTTGGAATTTCTCTGTTGATTCAGAGAGTACTGACAAACAGCCAAACCCTGCTTCTTGTGCTTTTTACACAAATTCTTTAAAAAAATAAACCCAAAAAAGTGTAAGTAGAAGATTAATTTTTTTCCCCTATATAAATGGGGGTCAGAGCTTCTGGAAAAAAAATGATGAGGCTACTTACTGGTCATTTCCATTTTCCGGTGTGCCTAGGGGAGGAGAGAACAGTTATTAAAGCTGTGAGAAGCTTGGTTATAAAAACAAACAAACAAAACAACCCCAAGACCCCTGCTACTTTCTGTGCAGAGATGTTTATAAACCCATTTTGTAACTTTTTTAGCTCCCCTGCAGCCCCACTGACCTTTTTATCAGATATGGTTCCTATTATTCCTCAGGTATGACTGATACACTCATGGGATAGTCCTAAGTAGGCCAACTCTGCTGAATTTAGTTCTGGACTAATTTTAATCTTATAGTTTCATATCACTATGTGAAACTACTATCCATTATCACACATCCCACAGACACCACAAAATGTCTCAGTTTATTTCAGTATCTCTGAAAAAAATTTTCCTCAAAGTATCGAATTACCTTTTTATACCAGCGAATTGAATTTTTGGCTCTCCTATATACACTGCTCTTTCTGGAGACACAAATCACTGCATTTGTGGTGAACAACAATGTAGACATTATTTCTAATTGCATTTGGAGCCCACTGATTCAGCCTCTCAAAAGTGCTCTGCAAAATGTCACTGAGGCTACTAACTGTAACTAACGTTTTGTTCGTTTTGCTGGGCTGCTCCACCAGGGTCTGGTAGAAGACATTTGGGGTGTAGAGTGAGAATTCAGAATGTTTCATTTCGCACAAACCCTTGGACCTTAGGGAGGATATGTTGGTGGTCAAACCTTGCATCATTAATCTGTGGCACATCAGGCAAACTAATGTAATTGCTTGGGGTCCCCCTGTTTTGTTCCCAATTTTGCTGTGGTTTTTCTTCCATTGCTACTCAACTTTTGTCTCTTGGATTGCCTTTCACCTTTAATGTAGCCCTTGTCATTGGGATGTGCCCTTGAAATATAATTACCTGGCGGTGATCATCGTTGTTTTATAAAGAGTTTGATTTCCACTAATATTTTGGCTACTTCTATTTCCGTCACCTTGGCAAAGACAAGCCATCATGACTCTTAATCCCTAGGACTTAACTCATGGCGCCATATGTTGCTCACCAGCTCGATCTAACTTTGTCTTCCCAACATCAGTAGGATTTTAGCAGCATTTTTTATTCTTATTTTAAGTGTTATGTATGATATCACTCGCGATGCTCATAACCCTGTTTCAGAATGAGTTGATACTTTTTTGCGTGCCTGTTTTAATATTTTTCCTTAGAATACTGCAATACGGGTTCATTAGCAAATAGACGCATGCCAACAGACAATCTTCTGCATGTATGCTGTTCTTCCTTGGGTTAAAGCTCACACCACGGTCAACATTATCTAGATAAGCTTAATTTCATACCAAAATCTCTGATTCATGTTGTCTTCCACAAAGCAGAGAGGGTTTACAAGTTTTCTGAACTTGATGAAGTCTCACCCACATACTTTAAGAGAGATTAACTGTGAGTGTCTAATGGTGCTAATTTAATAACAATTCTGTAAAATTCTGCTTGGAAAGCAAAGTTAACAATAACCACATAGATTTGGCTAATTGTATAATTGCTGAACTTTGTTATAAAGTATTATATGCCTCCACAATAACTCTCCATAGCAGTAGGGATTTTATATATTTTTCCCTGAATGATCGAATTCATCCAATTCATCTTCTTTAATAGAAAATGTCAACTTTTCAAATAACTTATTTGCAAATCTTCTTATGCAAAGCAGTCTTTCAGTACAGGATATTTTTAAAAATGGATTTAGCTCATTAATTTTTTTTAACCTATCCTACATACTCAACACCCACAGGCTTCACCTTGGAATGGTCGATTTCCCATAAAAGATAGTATTGGTGGTTTAGAAACTTAGAGAAATTAAACTGATTTATAAAATTGCTATTTCCCCTCTGGAAATTGACTAAGGAAACATATTTCAGACATTATTAAGAAGTTTATTCACTAACCCCCAAAGGGAAAGGCATTTATTTGTTTTCTGCTTATTTTCCAATAAGAGCTAAAATGAACACTACTGGTTTTTTGTGTAACTTTGCCTTGTACTGTCACGCTCCTGCCCTGAACTTTGTGCCATGCATGGTCAGGGATTGGCCATAGGAACAGCATCCCTTAGTATCCTGGGGGCGCACTGTTCATGGGGTAAAGAAGAGTGTGGCTTGCATATCTTCTAAAATTAATCAATTTTGGGGCATCTGGGTGGTGCAGTCTGTTAAGCGTCCGACTCTTGATTTAGGCTCAAGTCGTGACCTTAGGGTCGTGAGAACGAGCCCTATGACAGGCTCCGCACACACGCAGAGTCTGCTTGAGATTCTCTATCCCTCTGCCCCTCCCGCTCATGCTCTCTCTCTCTCTCTCTCTCTCAAATAAATAAATAAATATATAAAAAATAAAGATAAAAATAATCAATTTTTACTTCTTAATAGGATATGAGACTTAGGTGGTATTCTTGTTAGTGAAATATTTAGAATTGAAGTGAGGAAAGGGAAGGTTCTATTTTATTGGAAATTTAAAAATTTATTTTGACAAGCATCTAGTAAGGTTCTGCTATATATTATGCACAATGCAATGCGAACACTATGTGGTTTGTGAGTTGGAGGGCTTGCCTGATGTTATGGACTGTTTCTGTCCTCCTAAAATTCATCTGTTAAATCTTAATGCCCAATAGGATGATATTAGGAGATGGAACATATGGAAGGTCATTAAGTCATGAGAGTGGAGTCCTCACGAATGGGATTCGTGCCCTTATAAAAGGGACCCCAGGGAGCTCTCCTGTCCCCTTTGCCACGTGAAGACACGGTGAGAGCGTGGCTGTGTAGAAAGCAGGAAGAGTGCCCTTGTCCGACATCAGATGTGAGGCCGCCTTGATTGGACTTCTCAGCCTCCAGAACCATGAGAAATGTTTGTCGTTGAAGCCACCCTGCCCGTGGAATTTTTGGTGATAGCAACCCCAATAGAACAAAGACCCATCTTGCGGGGACAGCGGGCACATAGAGAAGTAACTCTACGATCATGTGATGAATAATATCACAAAATTCTGTGCAATTAGAAGAAAAAACTCTATTCTTCTTAAGGAGATGGTGTGTTATAGAGAGATACTCTCAGTTGCTGTGTGAGCTAGATCTTTCATGGATAGATTGGAGATTGGGTATGTTATAAAAGTTAAGTGGTGAGCAAGGTGTTCTAGGCGAGGGAATAGCACCGATGAAGGCATGGGGCCGTGACACTATGGTACACAACCAGGGCTCAGGTCTGGAATAGAAAGATAGGTCAATGTTTAAGACAAGGGAGGGGAATGCCGAGCTACGGAAACTGAAGGTGGTTCGAGAGGAGCTCAAGTATCTGGGATGGAAAAAAGACTGAATGAAGACTTTAGGAAATCTGAATAAGGTAGGGATTTAACTAATAACAACGCATCCATATGGTTAATTAATTGTGACAGATAGAGCAATACTACTCTAAGATATTAATAATAAGGGAAACAGGGTGGTGTATGGGAACTCTCTAACTAGCCTTGTCACTTTTCTGTAAATCTCAGTCTATTTTAAAATAAAAAAAATTTAAAAAAGAATAAAAATATAATGCCATTATGGAAACCATAAATACTTAAGAGGAGGGAGAAGATGAAACCGCAAAAAGAAAAAAAAAGAAAAACAGAGTGAGGATGTAAAAGAGAGCAGTGCGATTAATTAATTAAGTTAATTAATTAATTAATTTTAGTTTCAGGAGTAGAATTTAGAGAGTCGTCACTTCCATACATCATCCGATGCTCATCACAAGCATGCCCTCCTTCATCCCTGTCACCCATTTCACCCATCCCCCCTCCAGCATCTCTCAGTTTGTTCTCTATAGTTGAGAGCAGCAGTGCTATTTTAAAGAAAAGAGGAAAGACTTCAAACGCCACTGGAGAGATTAAGGAGGATAAGAAAGAACGGTCAAGCTAAAAGCCCACCAAAAATCGCAATCCTGTTCAATCCTGAGGAGCTGAATCAATTAGCGGAACACACAGCCACGGAAGACACCTTCCTTGGAAGGAAGCTGTACCTCCCAGGAGGGCTGACGTCATAGAATGCTCTTCCTGAGATTGTGGGCCCCTCAACTAAAGTCTTAGCAACGCTTTTGTCTATTCTCTGTCACATGGAAGTGGAAAAATTCTTCACTGCAGTTAAGGTGTGTCGTTTTATGCCTCCGTTATACCATAGTCCCCTGACCACTCACAGAACGGGGGTTATTTCATTAAAAAGAATCTGTCCATATTTGATAGTATCTGCCACTAGCAGGTAATCCTCACCCCTTACATTCATCAGCATTCAGTGGGTTTCTTTGCCCCTTCTCCTCTATTTCTGTGATCAAGCAATAGGGCATTTTATTTCCTTCTGTAATCCTCCTTTCCCCTTGAGTTTAAATTCAAGTTTAGATTGAACATATGTTCACCTTTCAGAAAACAAAATGAAACAAAACCCTGTTACCTACCTGGGTCTGTCTTCCAGCACATTCGATACAAACCCACAAGAACAAATGCAGAAAGTGTCACTACAATCAAAGCAATCACCACTGGCAAAATAATACCTAAAAAGTATTGAAGACATTGTCAATTAGAGTGGCTATTGACTTTAACTGTAAAGAGTTTACAGAGCAAAGGCACGCATGCATCCTCCCTTCTTCAAACATCACTCTATTAAACAGACTATATTTTCAGCAAAGAAGATTTATCTGATTCAGAGGTTTTACTCTAGTTGTCATTTCTGACGTATCCACTTGATGTCAGTCTTGCAGCCTTTTGAAATAAAGTTCCAAATGTAAGGGAGCCGATTTTCTCACCTTCTTAGAGACTGGAAAAGTGGGGAGATGGAAGACTGGAGAATCAGAAGATGTCCTCTAGACTATGGTCTGACCCACATTCACACATTATATCCCTTACTACTTCATAAAAAGGTTACTGGAATATCTATCTATCATCTATCCCATACTGGAACTGCTCTAGTCGTGATATTGGCTTCCTAAAAAACTCAGAAATTCTCAATTTCTAAGGAAATGAATGGATTTTTTCTATTCAGTCGTAGAATACACACATATGGTATATGGTATATGATATATATGTTTTTGCTAAAATGGAGCATTTCTTTCAAGGCCATTTTTAACATAAAGTTCTGTGAAGGTGAATAATTCGTTTTTAAGGAGCTCTCTGCCTGTGCACTTATGGCTTATCTTTCCATAATAATATCTTAAAACTAGAAAAGGTATAAAATAGCATAAGTGGACATAAATGGATATCAGAGTGGATACGATTTTTTAAAAATGAGCACACGGTTCAAGAAAGACGTATGTGTGTTCGTGCACATACATTTAAAGGAGTGGAGTTGTGACAGTAAATCGGGGTGAGTTTTTATTCAGAGGAGGGTCTTGCTGTTTTGGTTTGGTTTTAACATCTGTCTTCTTTTGTGACAATCACTGTCCAGGTTAAAGCAACAGTGATGAAAAGACGAAGCTGTCATGGCCGTACGAGCGGAGATGTGGGGGCCGTAGTTATTATTTAGCGCTGTCTTCTCATCTGCTTGCATATGTCCACCTCGTATTTATCCAATTTTCTATAGGATGGTTTATACTTCCAAAGTTATAGTTAAATATTTGTTTCATATTAGACCTTGAGCGAGATGATGAATGCCTCCCAAAATGAAGATGCCATGAATTAACAGGTCAATAAATGCAATGTTGACTTGTTGAATGGAATGGCTTTACCTAAACCGAGATAATCTTTTATCATTGACTTCATATACATTCACCTTATTCTTCATTTCTAGGAAAATGAGTGGAGTTTTTTCTATTCAGACCTAGAACACACATATATGTTACATGATATATACATGTTTTTGCTAAAATGGAGTATTTCTTTAAAGGCCATTTTTAACATAAGGTAAAGTTCTGTGTAGGTGAACAATTCATTTTTACGGAGCTCTCTGCATGCTCTTTGGCTTATCTGGGACTAGTCTTATCAATTCACCCTGACCCTTGGTGGTAGTTGCTTAGGACTAGGGTAAGAAAAAAATCCCAAAGGTGTGCCCGTTAAAATCAGATGCAATAGCAGGAAATTCTCAAAGCAGACGATAATTAGGTAGGATTATAATGAAACCGCAGGTCAACTTTAGTAAAGTTGATAAAAGGCTGTCAATAATCGAATCCTCTCTGTTATCAGGCACATTCAAACATTTTGCGTATTTGTTGCCACGAATGAAGATACATCTGTTACTCACTGGAGTAAGAGGGGCTGGCTGAAGAAGAGCTTGCATTTTTTCCATCCTCAGTACCTATTATTTTAAGAAAGAAAAACAGTAAGTCACCTTTGGTTAATGTGTGCCAATCCTCACAATCCTCTCCCCCACCCCCATTTAAGCAAGCCTTTGTGATCTCTAGGTATGATGCTTCAAGTGGAAAAAAAGCTCTCTCATTCTGAAAGAACTCTGTTTTGTAAATCAAGACTGGTAGGGAGTTAATGTATACAGTTTGATGAATTTGGACAAACGCCTATACCTGTGAAACTATCACCACAATCAAGGTAATAGACATATCTATCACTTTCAAAGTTTCCTTGTGTCCCTATTTTACCACAGATGTGCAGTTTTGTTTTGTATTTCAATTATAGCTCAATAAAGCTGTTAAAAAAAAAGATTTGTAGGGTTTTCTTGGTGAGAAGGGGTCAAGGAAAGCACATGTCCATTCATGCACACAGAAGTCATACCTTGAAACTGGGAGCTGTTTCCTGGCGTTGTAACTGAGATTGAGGGTAATGTACTGGGGTTAGAAGGTGACGCCTCTGGATGTAGAGGGTTAACTGTAGGGAAATCACAGATCCAATCAGACGAGGGTGTTAATTCTTACTGAATCTCTTTGCAGATTTTAATAGTTTGCATTTCTGAGGACCTGTGAAACTGTTTATTGTGGAATCATAGGATACACACAATCGTACACTAAATCATAAGTTCCTTTATTTCTCCGGTAGAGATGATTAAATTTGGAATCACAGAACCTGGGTAATCAGTATCACATCTTGAAATACTGGCCAAGAAAGCTGAAGTTACGTCTCTTATCCTAGGCTGCAGTCTGTATCACCCGCTGCATGACATTCTTGTGGGACGCAAATCTATTCAACAGCAGTAGTCACATTTCAGATATTACAACTTCGGGGGATAGAGATTTTTTTTTTTCCAACACACAACTTAAAATAGATATAAATGCGCAGGACTTCAGATTTTATCCTGTTTCTTAGAAAAGATTGCAACTGAGGTTTTGGTTAAAAGGACTGGGGAAGATATCAAGGAAGATTCCTTCATTTTCACCCTTAAACCTCAGTCGTTGTTTACATGTATGTGCCTTCTCTATAATAACTGCATTTCCACCACTGTTTCATGCTCTTCTTCCAAAGAAATTGTTAATTTTAATTTATTATGATTATTATTTTTTATTATTATTAGTTTACTTAAGTCAACATCTGCCATCTTCCACCAGAAGGCCTGAAACAAAAGTCATAAATAAAAATGCATTATTCAACATCCACTAATCTCAACAAGTTGCAAGGAAATACCAATATGTAAATGCTTTATAAGCTTGGAGTATTTGTTCTTGTGAATTTGGGACAAAACACCGTTTGTATTTAGAATGATTTTGAAAAAGAATTATTTTTCAAAGGATGTAGTTTAAAGTGATCTCCTTTGATCACACCTGTTTGCCTTGTCTCACCGCTGAAGTTTAAGTTCCTGCGGTGTGAAGGCCGTAACTCCACATGGAGCTCTACCTGTAGTGGGTGTGCAGTGAAATGGAGCTAGCTGCTTGGCTGAAGCAAGAGGCATCTTTCATACTTATGGCCCCCTGCGGAGTATTGAGGATGTATATAATTGCATCAGAGAAATTGATATTGCCTATGATTGCCTTGGATCTTTCCCTCTGCCACCCACAGCCCAGCACGCAGTGCATGATCATGCCTTTTTGACATCTGTGGGGGAAGAATAACGTTTAGAGTCTGTACCGTTCTTGCCATGCAAGAAATCTGTGGGATGCCCATAAGAACAAAGAAAAATGTCAGCCTAGTGCACTAAACGGGCAAAAAAAAAAGAAATATTAAATGAAAGAGTGGGAACTAGCTGAAACCTTGGTACTTTCAGCTGCTTTTTCCTGCATCAAGTGTTTTAGTGAGAACATTGCTCTTTTGATTGTGTTGGTAGAGAACAAGATGGCTGATTAAATTACCTGGGATTTCCCAAGGGTTAATTTTAAAGACTCCATATCCGATCTTACTACCGTCTCATAGAAAAGCTAAGTGGTTACAATTCTGAATATAACATATGTGGTTTAGATAAAACTCCAAACTTTCCTACTTAACACATGTTGATTGTCCAGTGCCAACTGTTATTACTAATGATCCATGGGGGTTGGCAATAAAGTTAACCCTTCTTGAAAGAAGAATTTATTGGCTCCTTGGACAAAGCCTTTAAAAGTTTTGTTTTTCTTTTAACTGCAACCTTCAATTAATAAGTCATTTCTGGGGGTGCCTGGGTGGCTCAGTTGGTTGAGCATCTGACTCTTGATTTCGGCTCAGATTGTGATCTTATGGGTCGTGGGATCAAGCCCCGAGTTGGGCTCAGCGCTCAGCAGTGAGTCTGCTTCAGATTCTCTCTCCCTCTCTCTTTGCCGTTCCCCCACTCATGCTCTTATTCTCTCTCTCTCTCAAATAAATAAATATTTTAAAAAATCATTTTTTTAAAGATTTTATTTATTTATTTGAGAGAGAGAATGAGAGAGAGAGAGAGCACGAGAGGGAAGAGGGTCAGAGGGAGAAGCAGACACCCTGCCGAGCAGGGAGCCCGATGCGGGACTCCATCCCAGGACTCCAGGATCATGACCTGAGCTGAAGGCAGTCGCTTAACCAACTGAGCCACCCTGGCGCCCCTAAAAAATCATTTCTGAATCTGTCACACCTATACACACACACACACACACACACATACACACTCACACACTTTACCTCTATTATGTGTGATGCCTTCTGGTATTTTGTTTTCTATTATCTTTTATTTAATTTTTCCAATATTGGTCATGACCCACTTTTGGAAATTAACTCACAATTTGAGAAACCCTATTAGTATGCTCATATCAGTGAAATTATTATTCTTGGCTTAATTCATAAATTGTGGCCCTAATGGAATTCTTTCTGTGACGAAGACAGAAGGATCCATGATGTGTTCAGAGCTGATGATCTCTGTGGATTTTGTTGAGACTCTATTAGGCTACATTACTACTAAAACAGCATTGGCAGAGGAGGTACAGAAGTATAGTGGAGTAGTTAAGAGCATGATTCTGAAGTCAGAGTAAGCGGGTTCAAATCAGACTATAGAACTTGTTTCCTATAAAATGCTGGGCAAGTCACTTAACCTCCTTGTGCTTGAGTTTCCACATGTACAAGTGGTGATTTTAATAGTTCTGTATCATAGTGTTGTAAAGTCAAATGGATAAAATTAAATTTAAATGGCTTAGAAAAGTACTTGATACTAATATATTTATATTACATTATTTTATAATATTTTATTATTATATTATTTTATAATCTTTTTAGTATATTGTGATTAGGCCTCTAAAGAGTTGTACTTTTCAACTAAAGTCAACTTGTCCCATTTTTTTCCAAAAATTCTTAACGTAAAAATAAATGCAATAGACTATTCTGACACCTCCGTGTTTTTGGATGCCCCTTTTCTCTAACCAGGAATTGGAATAACTGGAGTATAGAGCACTCTTACATGACATAGATTTACTGTGGGACCCTGACTTTTGGTGATTATAGTGATTATTTAATTGCAGATATGTCATTTTTTTAAAGATTTTATTTATTTATTTATTTGTCAGAGAGAGAGAGAGAGAGAGCACAAGCAGGGGGAGCAGCAGAGGGAGAGGCAGAAGCAGGCTTCCCGGTGAACAAGGAGCCCAACATGGGCCTTGATCCCAGGAACCCGGGATCATGACCTGAGCTGAAAGCAGACGTTTAACCAACTAAGCCATCCAGGCTCCCCTGTTGTGTCATAATTTAAACCCAGTTTGCAAGCCAGGAAACTCCAACTACGGCAGTGTAACTGACCAAGCTTTCTCACCTGCTTTCTGAAATTCATCATTGTGTTCTTGCTGATGCCATGCCTCCCCCAGGCTTCCCCCAGCCAATGACTGAGCCTAACAAAGATATGAAAGCAGGTTTATTCTTGGAGCCAGAAACTCGTCTGAGGAGATACTCAGGCTAGAGGAGTCCCTGTTGCCCTCTTAGAAGAGGGTATATAAGATACATAGATATTAATGGGAGAAAAGTGTGATTGGCAGTAGAGAATAAGACATTCTATATGAAAAAGAAAATAAAACTATATATTCTATTTTTATTTCTTGTATGTTGCCTACACTTCTTTCTAATATTTGGACACTTAAAGTTAAGTACCTGAGGGGCTAAACTCAATTGAATTGAAAGATTTTTCCCATCACTGGGACTTGTGTTTAATTGCAATTTGATGGATTCATGTCTCATTTTTAAAAATGACTTTTCAGCATTTGACACAATAAATCATTCACTCTTCCTTAACACCTTTTCTTCACATGGCTACCAGTAGGAGCACAGCTTATGGCTTATTCTTCTTGGTCTCTGGCTGGTTCCCCTTTCTTTCTCTGACTCACAATCTTAGAGGGTCCTGAGGCTTACTACTTTGTCTTCATCTCTAACTACACTAATTTCTTTGATGATCTCATTCACTTTCAAGGCTTAAATACAACATCAATCTCAATGATCCCCGAATTTATATTTCCAGCCCAGATCTCATTCTTAAACTCCAGATGCATAAAGCCACATACTTACTCAGCAAATAATAAACATCTTAAATTCAACATGTCCAAACTTGAACTTCTGCTTTATCTGCAGGTTTTCCATCTGGCAATCATTCCTTCCAATCTTTTAGGCCAAAGACCTCATAGCTATTTTGCCTCATCTTTTACATCCTACCCCACATGCAGGATCAGCAGGAATATCTATTGGCTTCACCTCCGAAATATATAGAGATTTCATGCAACCTACCCTGTGACTACCCTGGTCCAAGCTAATATCATCTCTCTCCTGGAAAATTTCCAAAGTATTTTTGCTTCATCTGACAGGCTCTCCTTAGCTCTCAGATTTATATTTATAAAATATGACTCAGATCATGTCACTGCTTTGCTCAAGACACACAATATTTCCCCATTCCACTTATGGAAAAAGCCAAAGTCCTTGCGATAACCCTCCAAAGCCTAGGCAATCTGCCTGGCAAATATCCTGCCCTGCTTACTCAGTGCAGGCACTGAAACACACAGGGTCTCTCCTCAAGCCTGGGTGCTCTTCTTTCACAGATTGGTTTGCTCACTTCCTCGTACTTACTCAAATCATTTTAGGAAAGCTTACCTTGACCACTTTTTCCAGTCCTGCAAACTGGTCGCCACCTTTCTTCCCCTCCTAAGCCCTTCTTCCTACACTGCTGTGCATTCTTTCTTTCTCATCACATTGACCACCTTCTAACTAAGACCCTTGAGGGCAAGGATAATATTTTCCTCACTGATGTTTCCCAAATGTTAGAACAGTGTCTGGAAGTAGGGTCTGTAAATCTTTGCTCTATGGATAAACAAACTTTTTGGCAGAAGTGAATACTGTTAAAGATGAAATGAATTAATGGGCACACCTTTTGTATCTTCATATTTGGACTGGTACAGGTTTAAGATCATTGTAACATTAATATTTTCATTCATTCTACAATAAGAAAAAAGTGAACACCTACTCCGGTTCAACAGGAGATATTGAAAGAAATAGAGTGGAATACAAAAGGTAGTTATTGCATTTAAGGAGCTTATATCCTTGCAGGGGAGGTGAGAAGCACAGCCCAAAGTGGATAGATGTAAAACAAGAAATAAAGAATAAGACAAAACAATATGTCAGGGGTCAAACTAAGAGAGCCTCTGTTATTGCCCATTAAATTTTACTTATGAGCTAACTCTTAATAAAAAGGATCCGAGTAGCTGAAGCAATGACATATACCATAAGATGAATACAATAGAAATAGGAAATCAGAACCAATGCAAATGGATGAAATAAACAGGTTCCTTCTAAGAATTAATACCAAACATTAATACAGTTTCTGGTGTTCCTGTAAGAATTGACTCTGAGCATCCTGACACTCAGAAAAAGAAGCACAGTCTACTCTAGGTTTTCATTATCAGAGAAAAAGTGGTTTCTTCTATAAGTAAGTGGCATATAAGTGGTGGGGACAATAAATGCTAGGAGTATGGTTGGTACCATTCTCTGTTTTGGGAGGGGAATATGCCGATACGATCCCTGAAGTCTGTTCTAGCATTAACATTTTGGATTCTTCTCAAGGTTCTTTTCAGTCCAGATTTTGTCATAGTTAGAATGTATTTTCACCTATAATGGTATTCCCTGTCTACTTAATGGGCAAAATATCAAAAGGGAAGTTCTCTGTTCTCATAAGACCTTACCTTTCTGACCTTGGTGTACTATTTTTTTTTTAAGATTTTATTTATTTATTTGAGAGAGAGAGAGTAAGCGCACAAGTGGGGCGTGGGGACAGAGGGAGAGAGATAAGCCGAATCTCCACCGATGCAGGGCTCCATTCCAGGACCCTGAGATCATGACTTGAGCCAAAGGCAGACGTTTCACTGACTAAGCTACCCAAGGTGCCCCAATCTCGGTGTACTCTTAAAGCAATGCAAAAAAAAAAAAAAGTTTTACCTCAAATTTCTTTCACTTTGCACCATCAATGTGACTAACCTTGGGTAACAGAATCTTCTAACTCATTGATAACTGTGAATGGAGATTTATTTACTTTACATAACTTTGTAGAATTATATGTTGAAGAAGGATATATTTTTTGTTAGTTGAATATAAATAGTTATCAATTTCCAGAAAGTTGTATACAATATAAAAAGAATGAATGAGGCACTGTGTTAATCATCTTATTCTGAAATATTTTTAATCTTGTGCTTTAAACATGAGAGATACTATGGCTTGGAACTAAGACATAAACCAAGTAGGACTCAAAAGTCCTTCTTTTCCCTTTTTATTACACCAGGTAACCAACAGGTTTTAAGTGAGTTAAGTTCATCTTACTTGTTAACGGCATCATTATCAATGAAATCAATGAAATTTTTTCTCAGCATTCTAAAGGTTTAGGATGTTCTTACCCTTCCCCTAACATAGAAAAGTCATCTTACCTTAAATTCACAATTTGAAAAATATGACCTGAAAACACTGAAAACCTTTATAATATGTAACTGTGTTATGCTTTCTGAGAATATGAAGGTAAGCATTTCAAAATATGGACATTAAAATATTGAATAGGATTTTCTTTTCAAACCCTTTTGGGATCCCATGTGTTGGGCACTGTTCTAAGTGTTTTACAAATATTAATTCATTCAATTATTGCATTGTAAATATTTGCATTTTACAAAGTGGAAACTGAAGCCCAGGGAGATGAAGTGATTTGCCCAAAGTCACACAGCACGTAGATGGCAGAGTCAGGATTTGCATGCAGGCTCTCGAGTCTGTGTTGTCAAACATGACTCTGTGCTGCCTGCTGCTGCATTTCGGCAGGAATGAGTTACAAGTTCATGCCTCTTATTCTGTTACATAAAATATAGTCTATTTCAATTTAGACCCCAATCAAGACAAACTTCTTTCCATCGAGACAAACTAAACACCTCCTTCCTTCAACAGGCCAAATCGGACCATGCAGATACATACAAGAAGACAGAGAGAATTATTCCTAATAGCTAATCAGTTGAGACTGTGAGTTCTTGTGACCTTCCCTGTAGACTAGAGAAACACAAGAACTTCTTGGAGACTCCACAGATTTCTGAACTAGAGGAGAAACCACTTAGCTATTCGCAGATTTATATAATTTCTTAAGTGAAAGTTTATGGTAGACCCTATCACATCAGTATTGACATCTTCCATTAGTGAGTCCTTTTATTCTCAACTAATCTTTAAAACATTATAAAATTTCCAAGTTAAAAAAATAATAAGCCTCTAGATACTGCTTTGCTATAGGTATATTTCTAGCTTGAGTGGATTCTACCTGAACAGTTGTGTCAAGATTCTGTTTTTCAAAGTTAGAAAACTCAGATAAGTAACCTTCTGCATAGAAGGATTGATGATTCACATTATATAAATTCCTAGAGGTCAGCAACCAATTCTCAAGCATTACACAGAGTGTTGAGCACAGTGAATATGCCCGGGTGGAGCATTCTCCTTTCCAAAGGCCAGTGGTCAGGTTTGGTAGGACTTGTAATGTCTGTTCCGGCTTCTAATTTTCCATCAAAATTAATGTTTACAATGCAAGTGAGGTTGTGAAACACAGTTAAAAAAGTAAAGAAGATGGGTACAAGAAGACCATTCTCAAGTTGTGCTGATCACTATGGGAATGTGGTTGCAGTGATTAATTGTATGCGTCAACTTGACTTGGCCTTAGGGTTCCCAGATATTTGGCCGAGCATTAGTCCAGATATGTCTATGAGTGTATTTTTTGGATGATATTAACATGTGAATCAATAGACTGAATAAAGCAGATTGCCCTCCAATGCAGATGGCTCTATCCAATCAATGGAAGACCTGAATAGAATTAACAGGCTGAAGCCCCCTCAGTAGGAAATAAGAAGTAAAGAATGAACTCTCCTGCCTCACTGCTTTGAGCTGGGACATTGGTCTCTCCTTGCATTTGGACTCAAACTGAAATACTGGCCTCTTTCTGGGTCTCGAGGCTGCTGGCTGTCAGTCTGGAACATACACCATTGGCTCTCTTGGTTCTCGGGCCTTGGACTGGAACTACACAATTCGCTCTCCTGGGTCTCTAGGCTTCCAGCCTCCTGGCTGCAGATCTTGGGACTTCTCAGCTTTCAAAATGCATGAGCTAATTCCTTACAATAAATCTTTATACATAGATATATATAGTTTCTCTGGAGAACCCTGAGTAATATAGTTGTATTTTCCAGAAAATTGAAGGCAAATGGTTTATTTCTTTCCCAATACACTGAGGCATGTTGGTCCCCTTCTCTTCAAATCTAAGGTCTCTTTTCAAAGAAATCGAGAGTTTCATTTTCAAGGACACATTATTAGCTCTGCTTGTCTGTGGAAAAAATGATAAGGCTAAAGAAAAGTGAATTCCATCGTTGCTTAAAATTGTTGTGATGGCCATATGATTCCTGCATCTATCTCTAGGGGATAAATAGCCCTGCATGACTTTTTCTTTCAATTTCCTCATTAGCTCTGAACTCAGAGCTAGAAAAATGAGTAGGCAGAATAATCTGGAAGCTACAAAGTCACTTTTTTCATGAACATTTTCCTCATTTTCCTTAAACTGCTTTTCTAAATCTGATGTATAACACAACCACAGCTAAATGGAGAAAAAAAAAATCTCTCCTTTCTCCAGTCTTAACCTAAGGTTAAGAAGTTTGAAGTTTGTCTATGACACATCATTGTGGACCTATATGGCTACAAGAGTTATTACAGTTTTTTTGTTTGTTTGTTTCTTTGTTTTACCATGCTGACTAGTCTTCTTGGTAACCCTTAATGGCAGGCTCCAGGTATCACTCATAACTCTCAGCTAGTGTTAGATATATGGAACAGAAGAACTATTTATTAAATGCCTGGGTTAGTGGTGGTTGGTTGAATATACGGTTCTGTGTATTTAGTATAGTATCATACAAAATTTCTGGTCTTACCATATATGTTACAGTCGGTAGGTGAGGTTTGACTTTCCCACATACTTCAAACATTGAGCATGAATTCTTCATGCTTGGCGTTGTTAAACACAATGCTCCACCTCATACTACCTTTCCTCTATTGAATGGACTGAATGGCCATGTCTTCAGACTTTGATCGATCATTTCCCTATTACTATGACTATCTTTCTTCATTATATCTATGTACAATTTCTTATAATTGATGCTTTATGTACTGTTGCCTTACTTATTTTGAATTCCCAAAAAAGTTTTATGTAAAAACAACCATCAATTTCTATACCCTTAATAATACTTTCTGAAGTCAGTGGTAAAACATACTTTTTCCAAGAAAATGAAAGCTGGGTGCATAATATGAAAGAAAATGCCAAATGTGAGAATGACATATGATCTAATCAAAGGCTAAATGCATATTAGCTTATATTTATAAAAAGGAAGCAGTAATAGTAATAATTTTGCAGGCTAGAATTCTACCTCAACTTCCACCTAAAAAAAAAATGTTGATTATTTCAAGATGCCTATTCTTGATCATATGGGAGACTTTCACAAATTTGATATTTGAACATCTTTGATAACAAACAAATGACTGAACAAACAAATGATTACAATTGTCAACAGATGTGTAATGAATACCTTGTCGTTACACTTTTTTTTTTTTTGAGTGAGTCTGGATTTAGTCTTTACACATAACATATATCTCTGAAGTTAAGACTGACTTTTCTCATAGTTTATAAAATAAGTCTCACTTCTTTTTAATCCACTGTTCAAATCAATGATGTGTTTATTGTCTGTTTTAGGGGAACTAGTTTCTATAACTCACAATTTAAATAGCATAAATGGGCTTTTTATTGTAGTTAAAAATCAACTATAATTAAAGCTGGCATTTTGTAAATTCATTTCTTAAAGGATGCTTCAATCCCTCCTTTTAAGGAGCTGATGATTTTGGCAGCTTCTCAATTCTCTTCCATCTGTAACTTCTCCTGGATGACCAGTCCATGAAGCAGAAGGTAAGGACTTCTCCAGAACAGTGCAAACCATCAGCCAATGCAAAGCTGTCCTGTTTGCTTGGATGCATTGTTTTTATGTTTTATTTTGCTGTGTTTTTCCCAGTGCTTTTTCTAGTGCATTTCTAGACTATGTAAATGGAAATAAGAATGAAAAAAATATAGTGATGAGGTGAAATAAAGAGGATTAATATCAAAATAACTTTTTATTCATGAGATATATTGTATAGAAGATAAATAATTAAAAGTTAACAGAATAATCATTTCAGTTTTGAGTTCCTTGAACACCTGATGGGGAAGGTAGACTGTGATGATCATTTAGTACATTTGCTGTGAAAACCGAGTCGGTCATAATCTTCATGGCTTTATTTTTCTGACTTTTTAAAGTTATGTGATCTTCTAAGTTTATTTCACATATTTCTCATTCTTATATATACCAAAAGTGACCAAGATTGAGAACCTAAGAGATTTGTCATTTATAAAAGTAAGAGGTAAGATGTAGGAAGATAAAAGTCTCCCAAGTAATTACGATTTCAAAACAACAGAAAGATTCAATGGTACCATCTTACCCCGCCCGACAATCTTTTGCAATTCCTATCGTGCCACCTATCACCCTCAATTTATTCAGTTTAAAATTTAGGATAACAAAACACAAGCAATTCCTCGAGTGATAATATTTTAGGCTGTTAACTGTGGCTTACAACAACAACTCTCGGGCTGCCAGGATCAGGCTGCGTTGGGAAACACAGAAAAGACAGTCACGGACACACTACACTTTTGGGAGAGGGTAGGCCAACCGCAGAAACAGACCAAGAACAGTGGGTTCTGGGCAGAGGACACTTCCACAGGCTTCATGAATTTACCAGGGCTGGTTCCACTCACTCTCACCACAGAGCATTCAGGCACATCTTATCTTCTGGTCTGTATTTTTTTTAATGCAAGTTCTCCTAAACATTTTAGTTGCCATGTAATGTTTTCCCTTGTACTATTTTCCCCTGCTCTCACACTGATCTCCTTTATCTCATTTTGGGGATTTTACTCATGCATATTCTCAGAGAGAAGAAAATTAACTTACTTGGTGCTTCTGTTGTTTTGATTGAGCTCTGATTCTCAGCTTTAGAGGAAAGAAAACAAAAGAAAATCACTAAAAGTAAATATTGAATATAAGATCTAATTTCACAATTGTTACGGGTGGTAAATGGATATAGATTCTACTTCATTTCTAATTCACTTTTCTTCAGATCATAAAATCATACGGGCTTCATGGTTAGAAAAACTTTAGAGCATAGGTCAGCCAATTTTTTTCTTAAAGGGCCAAATAATAAATAATTTAGGCTTTGTGGGTCTTAAGTCTCTCTTGTAACTATTCAGTTTTGCCATTGTACTGTGAATGCAGCCATACACATAATACCTAAAGAGTAAGTATAGCTCTATTCCAAAGAAACTTTACTTAGAAAAATAGGTGGGATGCTAGACTGGGCCTGTGGGCCATAGTTTGTTGAATCCTGGTTTACAGCATCTGGTCCAAATTTATATCCTCAATAAACCAGGATATCGCAGACAACTACAGATCTTTTGGAAGGGGCTTCATGAGTGGCACCGCCATGTGTCGTATTCCCACTAAGATATGACACATCTCTTGACTTGAGAAAGTTTCAGGAAGGTTCAGACAGATATCTCTCAAACTTAGGGAATTCCTTTAAAGTAAATATAGTTCAGATGACCTTTCTACAATAAAATTACTTGAGAAAATTATAATCAAACATCACTTTAACAACTTTGCGTATATGCACCATGAACAAAATCTGTCATGTGAAAAACACAGAAAATGATTTTAAAACAAAGAGAAACCCATTAATGATAGTTTAAAATACCCATTTGCTGGTGCACCTGAGTGGTTCAGTTAGGGTTAAGCATCCAGCTCTTGTTTTGGCTCAGGTCATGATCTCAGAGTAGTGAGATAGAGCGCCGGGTTGGGTTCCACGCTGCTTAAGAGTCTCTCTCCCCCTTTGCCCCTCTGTCCCTGCACTCTCTCTCTCTCAAAAAAAGAAAAAAAAAATCCATGCATCCTTTGTGTGTTCACTTGACTGTCTATCAGCATCTGAAATTTAACATGCTTAAAACAGAACTCCTGACTGGTATCCTTAAATCTGCTTCTTCCCGTGCTTTCTTGGTTCAATGCATGGTACCATTGTCCCCCAACTGCACAAGCCAAAAAATAGTGGCCTTTCTTGATGTTCCTTTTTTTCCCACCCCTATGAGCTCTAGCTTCAAAATATATTCCAAATATACTCACTATTTAATTGGCTACTGTTCATCCAGCGTCCCTCTCTTTCCCTGCAGTAGCCACCTAGAAAAATCTATTTAAATTTAAACTTCGCTGCTCTAATGGCTCCCTATTCCTCTTACTATGGCTGGTAAGTCTTTCCACCACATGGCCCCTGCCTTGCTCCTCAATTTGTTTCCAACCATTCAGCCCCATTTCACCCTGATCGGTAGGTAACATCATGGGGCTCTTCCTGTCTCAGGCTTCTCTGCCTGCTCTTCCCAATGTCTTGGTGGTCTCTCAGGCTACACTCTGGCTTCCTTCTATCTTTTGTGACTCTGCTCAGATTCACCACTTAGAGAGGTTTCTCCAACCACCTCACCTAAAGTGGTCTCCTTATTTCTCTCTTCAAACTAGGCTACCATGTGGTTTCATTTGCTCAACAGTACTTTTATTACTACAGTGACATTTATTTAAAATTTTTTAACTGTGATTATTGTCAGTGGAATGTAACTCCAGGAGGGCAGAGATTTGTTTTATTCAGAGCCGTGATTCCTACCACCCGGTCTCTAGTAAAAAGGTGGAAAGAATGAGTGAGAATAGAAAATAAAAGTAATAATAAGATAAATTATGCTTACCTGAATTCAATTTTTAAGGAAAGAGAATGATTTATTTAAAATTGCTAGCTGGATAATGACAGCTACCATTTTTAAAGGGAACTCTATAATCAGTTCCATATATTATTTGCTGATGTCTGCAAGGGAGACACCATTCCCATTCTGCAGATCTACAAATATTACCTGAGAAAAGTGAAACTACTTTCTCAAGATGGGGACAATGACTATAAATCAGGTCTGGCCACTCTAATGTCCATCTTCTTCTCCTAAAAAAGACAGCTTTTCTGTCCAATAAACTACTCTGCATGGAAAGCCTATGTAATTAATTTCTATTTTGATAACTAGTTAAAATACTTTTGAACATGGCATAATGCTGGATTTGGAAGATGCACTTAAAATATTTATCAGCTGCTAGAGTATTAGGATACAAAGAAAATCAAAACCCTTTGTTCCTCTTGCTATTAATATCAGGTCATAAACTTTCTTGCTGATAGACCTCATTAAGAGTGAAAAAATTTTAAACTTATATCAGACAAAATCTTCTGACTATTCTTTATTTGAGTTTTTTTAATCAGCCTTCAGAAATGCATAATAATTTTATTTATTTTATTTTTTATTGTTATGTTAATCACCATACATTACATCATTAGTTTTTGCTGTAGTGTTCCATGATTCATTGTTTGTGCATAACACCCAGTGCTCCACGCAGGACATGCCCTCTTTAATACCCATCACCAGGCTAGCCCATCCCCCCACCCCCTCCCCTCTAGAACCCTCAGTTTGTTTTTCAGAGTCCATCATCTCTCACGGTTCGTCTCCCCCTCCGATTTACTCCCCTTCATTCTTCCTCTCCTGCTATCTTTTTCTTTTTTTTTCTTAACATATATTGTATGATTTGTTTCAGAGGTATGCATAATAATTTTAGAGGGACATGTCATTTAAAGAAAAATAACTATGCCTAAGGCTGAATCTTAAAAAAAATATTTTTTTCAAAACCCTTGTATTGAGTGTACTAAGAAATCCGGACTTCTATATGTTAATGTATATATTGTTATTCTGAGGGCAAAATTCTGCTCAAATCTTAAATATTTAATCGAAACTAGAATTATGCCTTTTTTTGGGGTCTGAAATCAAAGAGATACTATTTTGAAGACAATAAAATGTTTTCATATGGCACTTCAAATTTAAACTCAATTCTGTCAGTATAAAAGCTTAATAAAGATGAATGCTATGGAACATGGTTTAAGTGTGAATTAATGAAATGTGAAGACAATTGCAATTATTCCTGAGTTTTACTTGTAACTTTCATAATGCACAGGTTTTGAGAAAAGTCCAAGCTCTGATCTATAGCAAAGTGAGGAAAGTCAGATGGCAAATGAGTGTAGTGCATTCTCTTAAGCTATTCTCAGACTTAGATATTTAGTAAAGACCAAAACTTTAGTCACGGTGGTTGGCAACTTAAAATCTGTGTGTCCAGTTTGATTCTGTAATATGAGATGGAAGTCTTATGAAATGCAAATGAACTTCTGAATTTCTAAACTTTCATCCACACTAATCCAAAGCTAAACTTCACTCAATTAATTTTTAAAACAGAAAGCTTAAATAGCAATACAACAAATAACTTTGACAAATAGGGTTTATTTAAAGGATCTTACAAAGGATATTGTGCTTATAGCTATGTATGCCTATATAACTGTAAATAGTTATCTGTAGAACATATTAACAGGCAACGAGAAAGAATATATGTGGCCATCCCCATATATATTCCATATATAATTCTTTACTGATTTGCCTAAAAAGAATTTCCTATGACCAGTTCATGTTTTCCTTATTATTCACTTATACACGGCATTGGCCCTCGTTATAACTGCTATAAAACAGTTGACCCTTGAACCACACAGGTTTGAAATGTGTGGTTCCACTTATACATAGATTTTTTTCAATACAGTATAGTACTATGAAGGTATTTTCTCTTCCTTATGATTTCCTTAATAATATTTTCTTTTCTCTAGCTTACTTTATTGTAAGGATACAGTATGTGATGCATATGACACACAAAGCAAATTAATTAACTGTTTAAATTACTTGTAAGGTCAACAGAAGCCTATTAGTAATTAACTTTTTGGGAAATCAAAAGTTCTACGTGGATTTTCTACTGCTCAGGGGGTCAGCACCACTAACATCCATGTTGGTCAAGGGTCAACTTGTATTTCTGGTTTGGCTAAACCTTGACTTGTGTGTGGCTAAGACTGTGTTATCCTGAGAATTCCTCTTGTATCTGCCAACATGAAATGATACAAATGAATTAAATATCATGTAAGAAATGTTCTAAGTTCCCAAATAAGTGGCATAGGTAAATGGTGCAATTTACAAAAGAAATAATGAGGCTGAGCGATCTGGTAATTTACTGTTTTCCAAAGGCTGAGATGCATAACATTTTTATGAGAGGTTCCATATGGCAGTACTGGAAAGTGACTTGAAATAAGATTGAAACATTCAATGAGAACGTTACTTGCTTTTCAGCCTTCTTTCAGTTTATTTGGTTATTTCAATGAGGAACTTTCAAAATTACAATCTAATGCAAATGTGTCGTTAATATCTAACGTGCTTATCTTGATTTATTTTTTAAACAAGAATGAGCAAGCCTCAAACTAAGTGCCTTTGGCAAGCAACAAAATCTAGCTGCAATTTAAATATATTTTGTTTATATTGGTGATTTTATAGCTCCTGTTGATGCCTAGTGAAACAGATTTTTCATTTATGATGGTTTTCTTTTCAAGCAAATTTAAGAATAGCAAGTGCATCAGTTTAAAAAAAAAGCACTAAATAAATAATAGTGCCAATGGTTTACGTATCTTGTGACACTCATTAACTTGTGGGAAATACTGAGGCAAAATCTTGTAGAGGCCCTTTATGGATGCGTAGAATTGGAAGAAGCAGTTGGAAGAAAGAAGATGGGAAGCAAGAATAAGATCATGCAAACGAGGGGCCAGGATGAGAGAAACCAGAGTCGTGAATAAATCTGGCCTGCTGGGCGACAGCAAGAGAATCACCTTTCTTAGAATCACAGGCTTATGCTCAGGGAGACAGCCAGCCAGCCAATTTGCGTTATAATTATTGAACACTTAACTTGTCAAGCATATGATACATCCAATTAAAAGCAAGTTGTTTTCTACTACCTTTAGATACTTTATGTAAAATAGTTGTAATGAGAAGTGTGGTATAGTGAAGAGTTTGTACGGGGCTCGGGGCAGGAAAAACAGTGTTTGAATAACATCCTTTTAGTTTAACCCTAGTCAAGTCCTTTAGTCTTTCTGAACCTGTTTCCTTGTTTGTGAAACTGCTGTCATAAATACCAACTTTGCCTGACTTGTGTAAGGATTGTTATTAATAAAATAATAGCCAGCATTTGTTGTGTTTACTTGCCAGATACTGTTCTAAGCTTTATATTTTATCTCTTTTACTCCTCGCAAGAATCCCATGAGGTTGTAATCTTATAGCTATTTTACAGATGAAGAAACTGAGGCACAGAGAAGTTAAGTAGCTTACCAAAGGCCACAGTACAAATGAATGGTTGTGCAATTATTTCAACCTAAGCAATCTCGCTTCAGAATCATGCTTCATAGTCAATAAGCCAACTTCCTCTTGGCGTGATTGAAGTACCTAATTTTTATTTTAAGAAAAGTGTGTGCCTTAAAAAGTAAGGCTTAGGCATAAGCTGTTCTCATGTTCAGCCACCAGTATATCTAAAATGTCTATTTAGGGGCGCTTGAGTGGTTCAGTCAGGTAAGTATCTGCCTTCGGCTCAGGTCATGATCCCAGGGTCCTGGGATCGAGTCCTGCGGCGTGCTCCCTGCTTCTCCCTCTGCCTGTCCCTCCCCCTGCTTGTGCTCTCTCTCTCTCTGACAAATAAATAAATAAAATCTTTAAAAAATAAAAAAAAATAAAATAAAATGTCTATTTGGTTATTGTACAATTATCTATGTTTTTCATATAAAAATACATTCCATATTGAACTAGAATAAATTATACAAGAAGGATATATGTTTGGTAAACCAGTTACTATATACAAGTGTTATTAACTCTTACCTAATGACCTACTGATGAACTTACACGTGTTATTCATTTCCACTTGACAAAAGCCAGTTTCCCTTCAGATTTTAAGTCAGTAACATTGTATATGCTGAGGTAGCAAAAAAATCTGTCTGGGCAAAATCCTTAGAAGTATTTCTACCAAGTCCTTCTTCAGTCGAGTAATGTATTGGCATAGTGCCCATCTCAATGTGCCTTCTACCTATCATCTTATTCCACTTTCTTTCCTGGTGAGGAGTTCACCAGAGAGAGAAAGAGCCGTCGTCCTCCCTTTCTGCCCATCTCTTAGCACGTGCAGCACACCAGCTTTGAAATCTGGTTACAGATACCTGAATCACTAAATTACTAGAAGAAAAGCACCCATTTTGCTTTCTCCTCTCCATCTTTCTATTCCTTTTTTCTTCTCTCCTCAGAAACCAACAGGATGTGCCAGCGCGGGAAATGAACAAAAAGAGTCAGAGAGGACACCACATTTTCAAGCCCTCAGCAAAGGTAGGGAACTCAGGAAGAGGGCAAGTTTTGTACTTGTACAACAGCGCTTTACACGTGATCCCTCCACAGGGTAGCTGTTGGAGAGCAGGGACTCCTGTGATTGACATTTCCTTCAAATCCCTGCTCTGTACAGACAGAAGAAGAGATGCAGAAGGGAAGTCCATGCGAGGACACAGAGAAAAAGACCATGTAAAGACAGGGTCTGAGATTAAGGGGGTGCATCTACAAGCCAAGGAATGCAGAGGATTGCTGGCCATTCCCAGAAGTGAAGAGGTATGCCAGGCACACAGATCCCCTCCAAAAGACTTGTAGTGAATAAACTAATTTATGAATTCATTCAATAGGCCCTCATTTATTTAACTATAAAGTTAGAGCACTAAATTAGTGACAATTTCTATCTTAAAAGTTCTAGAATTCTAAGAATGTGTCTTCTCCTGGAAGAATAAAATAGTTAAATAGGAGAAATACTCAGAAATTTAAGAGAATGGGAAATGAGGGGCACCTGGGTGGCATAGTCAGTTAGGTGTCCGGCTCTTGGTTTTGGCTCAGGTCATGATCTCAGGGTCCTGGGATTGAGCCCCAAGTCAGGCTCCATGCTTAGCTCAGAGTCTACTTGAGATTCTCTCTCTCTCCCTCTCCTTCTAATCCTCCCACTCATACTCTCTCTCTAAAATAAATAAATAAATAGATCTCTTAAAAAAAAAGAGAGAGTTGGAAATGATTAGAGAGAAATGCTTTGAGGACCTGCTTCTTTTTGATCTATACCCTTCCTTTCTAGGGAGTAAAGCAATAAACATCACTAAATCTTCTCTACTCTAAATCAGATCTGCCCTTGAGATGATGTACCCACAATGCTTTTATTTGATAGTCACTATCCATTGCCATGTGTTTAAGGGAGAGATGAAACTTCGGCTGTTCAACCTTTCCCAAGATCGCTTTGTTCTCTTTCCATCTCTCTGTCTTGGCTTCGCTAATTCTGAATGTTTATGTGTGTGATGGGTAGATATGGAAGAGGAACATTGCTCTGCTAACCAGGAATCTGGGCTAGCTTCTGGTTTCACCAGGCCTAAATGGAAATGTGTGCCAAGTCATTGTATCAAGTGGATTCCATACTAAGCAGGATGCTCCTTGAGGAACCAGAGAGATCTGGGGAGGAATGGCTACCCAAAAATAGCAGTTTTATAACAAAATATCTAAAGGACTTAGTATAGAACTGGTTAATCAAATGGCAAGGGCAAAGGGTAGCAGGAAATACCCTTATTTTATTATCTTGTTTTCCGGGGTGCCTTAATTTTCAAGAAATGGCTTTGTGGGTGTATTTAAAAAAAAAACTACTTAGAAGAAAGCCACTTCAAACCGTGTTTAGAAGCTAAATAAATACAATAGTCCCCAGAACAGAGATGCAGCATGCATTTTACTACATAAAGTAAAATTATGAGTCTTAATTGATTCATGGGTATGACCACACACTTCTGTAAAAGTGCTAATTTTAATAAACCACGGTCACTGAATGACATTCCTAATCAGTCACTTAGTGAGTGGGTATTCGTGCAGAATTCAAATTATTTGAGTTTAACCTTCAACTGCTATGCATTTTGCAGATGCCTATTTACTTTTACTTTGTTTATATGAGGGACAATCATGGTATGAAATGGATGGGGTTTTGGTCTGCTAAAGGTGCCTTTCAGACATATTTTGCCTACAAAATATTCTACTTATCAGAAGCCAAAACATTCCCACAAGGAAATGTCCTACATCTGAAGGGGAAATGACCCTGCTCTTCAAAGTCCTCTATTTGGTGATCTTCTCATTAAATAAAATCAATATTTTACAGTTATGGAATGAAATTAGTCTCCTTCTATGTAACCTTCTCTAGGTTTTGCTAAAGAGAATTACAATAGGGGCACCTGGGTGGCTCAGTCAGTTGAGCGACTGCCTTCGGCTCAGGTCATGATCCTGGAGTCCCGGGATTGAGTCCCGCATCGGGCTCCCTGCTCAACGGGGAGTCTGCTTCTCCCTCTGACCCTCCCCCCCTCTCATGCTCGCTCTCTCTCTCTCATTCTCTCAAATAAATAAATAAAATCTTTAAAAAAAAGAGAGAATTACAATAAAATATGGGAAAATGGATGTTCCATGAGTGTCTCTAGACAAAAGTAGGCCTGGCACATCCACAGTTCCCACCTGCCATCTCCTTCTACCTTAAAGGTCTCCCAAGAAGAGACTTGGGGACTGTAAGTCATCTATAGCTTCTTCTTATTAAGGGCTATGGATATGCCAAGAATGCCTCTATTGTTTATAATGGATGGTATATGATAAGGCTGTTACGGCAGATGACTAGCCTTTCTAGTCAGGATATATTTTGACTAAAAGTACTGATTAGTTCATATCCCTGAGACCAGGATTTAGGAAGTGCTTGTAGTGATGATACACATGGTTGGAGCTAGAAAGTTGTCTGAGCTCAGGGGAGCTCTAGGTCCCACTACTCTCTCTGTCTCTCATCAATAACGTCATTTCTCGCATGGGTTCTCTTCATCTCCCCACATTTTTTCTCCCCATTCTTCCCATCAGTTTTACTTCCTCATAACATCTGCTTGCTCATGCCACAGGTATGCCCAGGAGTCACCATGGCTATCTCAGACTCACTCTACTGAAACCTTGCTGCTTCAAGATTCACAGCTAATTACCCTTTTGTTTGTTTGGGTTTCCTAGTTCAGATTACACAGAAAGGAAATTTGATTGGTCTAGCTTAATATTCTCTTTCCTTTTGTTTTTAAACCAAGCTTTATAAAGAAATTCACAACAAAATTTACTCATTTTAAGTATACAAGTCAATAATTTTCAGTAAATTTATGGAGTTGTGCAACCATCACTATAAGCCAGTTTCAGAACATTTTCAACACAAAAAACTCCAGTGGGACTTTCTGCCTCCAGCTTTAGACAACTACTTATGTGGTTTCTGTCCCTATTAGAATGTTCATTCTGGATATTTCATATAAATGGAATGATAGAATATGTCATGTTTTGTCAAAGGCTTCTTTCACTGAGCATAACGGTTTTGGGGTTCATAGTGTTATAACCCGTATCACTAATCTGTTCCTTTAAATTGCTGAGTAGTAGTCCATTGTATGGATATCCTATGTTTTAGAATATTCCAAATCCATTTCAAATGGAAAATCCAATGGAATATTCCATCTCACCAGTTCATGGGCATTTGGATTGTTCCCAGTGTGACTATTATGAATAATGTTACTTTGAATATTATTTCAAAAACCCCTGTCTTGATTACTATAGCTTTAGAGTAAGTTTTGAAGTTGACTTATGCAAGTCCTCCAACTTTGTTCTCCCTTGACAAAACTGCTTTGGCTATTCTAGGTCTTTTTCATTCCCATGTATTATTTAAGATAAGCTTATCAATTTCTAATGATTTGCTGTGATTCTGTGATTCTGATACAGATTGAGTTTAATATATTAATTATTTATCAACTTGGGGAGAATTGCTATCTTAAAATATTGAGTCTTTCAATCCATGAATATGTAGTGTCTCTCCATTTATTGAGATATTTAATGTCTCACAGAAATATTATTTAGTTCAGTTTGCAAATCTTTACTTCCACTGTTAATATATTCCTAAATATTTTATTCTTTCTGATACTTTTGTAATCATCACTATTTCCTTAATTTTATTTTTAGATTGTCATTGTTAACATACAGAAATATGATTTATTTTTGTATATCTTATAGCTTGTGATAGGAAATACTCTATTAGTTCTAGTAGTTTTATTGTGGATTTTTTGATTTTCCACATAAAGATGTAGTTTGCTAGGAAAAACTGTTCTGTTTTTTTCCTTTCTAATCTGCATGAATGGATCTATCTACCTACCTACCTCTCATCACCTTATTGTACTATCTTGTTATAATTTTGAAGAGAAGTGGTGAGAATGGACATCTTTGCTGTGTTCAAGATCTTAAGAGGAGGAAAGCATGAAATATTTAACTATCTAGTATGATGTTTGCCAAAAGTTTTTCATAGATGTCCTTTTCAATTTGAGTAAGTTACATTTTCTTTCTAGTTTATTGAGATTTCTAATTAAAAGTGGGTGTTAAATTTTGTCAAATGCTTTTTCTGCATCTACTGATTCTACTAATATAGGGCATTGCTGTCCTTGATTTTCATTTATTAAAGCAGTCATACATTCCTGGATAAATTTCACTTATTTATTTTTTCTATCCCTTCTTATATGTTGCCAAAGTTAGTTTGGTAAAGATAGTTGCATCAGTGTTCATGAAGGATATTGGTCTATGGTTATCTTTACTTGCTTTTTCTTTTCATTCTTTTCTAGCTTTGGTACCAGGATAATGCTCGTCTCAAATAATGACTTGTGCAGTGTTCCCTCCTCCTCTTCCTGAAAGGGTTTGAGAAGAATTGGGGTATCATTTCTTTTGAAAATATATAGAAAATACATAGAATTCACAATTGAAGCTATCCTGCTGGAAATTTTCTTCATGGGACCATTTAAAATTTCAAATGCAATGTAATATCTTTAAATGTTTTTATATCTTTTCAGATTACCTATCTTCCTGAGTCAGTTTTAGCAATTTGTTTCTCTCTAAGAATTTTCCCATTTCATCAAAGTTTTCTAATTTGTCACCAGGCTCACTTTTTGTGTCAGGTGATATCACAGATTACTGCTTGGCCCTAATCTCTCCTGGCACCCACCTATTTGTGGTTATGGAGGAATAAAGTTTCATGGTACAAAGCTATGTTGCCAAATGGTTGTCCCATTTGGTAGTGACTAGAGAGGACACGTTGGGCACAGTTCTTCGGTAGCTATGGGCTAGAAAACATTCCGAGTTTAATGCTATCCACCACACAAGTTAAATATTTCAGCATAAATTTTTATACTTACTTTTATGTTGGGAACTTCGTAATGTTGAAGAAGCATTTGAAAGTGGAATCTTTGTCACTGTTGTATTTGTGATGGTGAACTCAGTCTTTGTGACATCACTGGTTGTGGTTTCTAATTATGTAAAAACAATAAGCAGCCATCAGGGGTGTAACCAATAAATAGATAGTCTTATTAGTATTAATATTAACATCCAGTTATGACTTGAATATTAGTTACTGAAAGTCTTCTGATCAAGTTTTAGAAATCCAGCATTTTGGTATTTACCTTTTGGTGATCCGGTTAATTATATTGAGAGAACAGAGTCATATTAGACCCTTTTATATGTCTGCTATAGTTTATCTCACTTGAGCAGACAGTAATCTTATTAATTAAGTAATAATTGTGATCATAATTTTATGTATAAGATTCAGAAAAGTTAATTTCCCCATTGTCACATAACTTGTAATAGGAGAGAGCCAGGATCTGAATCCAAGCCTTTCTGATGCAAAAGTTAATCACTCAGCCACTCTAGAAAGGGGGTGGTAAGGAAGTGGTACTGGTTGAAGATGGTACCATGGTTCCCATGCAGTCTGGGAAGGAATTTTCAGGTGGGGAGAATAGACAGCAGGAAAGGGATAATAGGAATTCCATAAAATAAACTTTTAATTATACTTAGTTCATTTTTTGGAGGGGGGGAAGGATAATTAACAACAAAGAAAAGATAACCTGAGATTTCGAAAATAACATTGGGATAAGATTATTTGAAACAATTTATATTTGCACAGATATTATAAAAACAAAATGATTAATGCCTTTCAGTCTTTTCAAAGTCTAATATGGATAATATTGGTTAGTGAAGAAAAGACAGGCATGCTGGTTAGTGCACGCTTAATGTTAGCTACATATGATGCTGGCTGGAGATGGGAGGAAGTCAGTTTAATAGATTTCTGTCACACAGTAGACGGAAAGACTGAATTGCTGGTGTTTTCCAGAAGTGCCAATCAGCTTCCATTCTCTGGCAGCAAGCATCTATACTTTGTAACGCAAATTCTTAGTGCAGTTAAGAGACTGATGTCAGAGAAACTGTTAGTTTGCAAGAAGACCTCAGAGACAGTGGGTAAATATGTCTTTACACAAAAAGCCTTCAGGAATTGGTATGGCAGCAAAATATAAACATAAGTTCAAATATAGGCTATAGCATTAACACCGCATATGAGAAAGAGTTGAAATGGGCAAAACTTTGGAGGCATCTTGAAGTACTAAATTGAGAGAGAAATAATTGAGAAAATAAAGAAATATTTTATTGTAGCAGACGTTGATGTTTGTGATAACACGAAAGTACAAGATTACCCAAAAGGCAGAAACTCAACACTTGAGGATGAAGGGACGTGTGGGGGTAAAGATTTTGCTTCTCACCAGATCTCCAACATATTCTTGGAAAACATTAGAATAGGACTTCCTGTTTAGAAATTTTTGGTGGAGAATTCTTCTGCTGAGTTAAAATAGAAAACCATGAAAAAGCTATCCTGATGGCCTAAAGGAGTCCCTAGCATGAGGCAGTCTTGGACTCAACAGTCTTGGACACAGAAAAGAGAATTTATATTTATATTTAAGAAAGATGTGGGAAACTGGCAGATTAGAAAAATACAAAGAAGAGAGCCGAATAGTGGAATAGCTGGGGATATATTGCCAAAGAGTTTGCTTCGAGAATTGTCTATTATTGATGTGGAATATACTTCACAAATGACTGTAGAAGGGGAGCCCACACTCAACTCAGGACAGGTTGTCAATTACAGTGTCCTGGAGGCAATGGAAGGAATCTTGAATGCTTTAAAGGTAACCAAAATATTTTTAAATACACATGCATGGTGGACCTAAAACAAACAAAAGGGAAGATGCGGAGACAAATGCTGCCATAGCCATAAATTTTGAAATTTTACAGAGTATAGTCTTTTCAACAAAAGGTGTTAGGACAACTGGATGATTATACACACACACACAAAATGAAGCTGGACATCTAACTCACACCATATACAAAAATTAAAGACTTAAATAGAAAAGCTAAAACTATAAAATTCTTAGAAGAGACCATTGGCATAAATCTTTGTGACCTTGAGTTGAGCAATGGTTTCTTAGATTTGACCCCACTGACTGAAGGAAACCAGAATACGTCACCCTGAAATATGCCTCTTTGACATAAAAATTATTTTGAAATGCAGCCAATAGAGAGGCAGCCAATACAGAAAAAGCTTTTCTGTTAAGGGCAGGATATAAATTCTCCTTTTACTGGAGATAGGCTCTTTATCAGCCTGGAGAAGACACTAGGGGAATCTGCAAACAAACCTTATTCCATTAGTTTCCTTCCAGATATTTACCTTCCATTTGTTTGTCACCCTTGGAAGCCTAAACTACTTTCTTTTGTCTGGTCATTTAACAAACTTACTGTTCTTTGTTCTAGATGCTATATAAGGCAAAATTCTAAACCATTGCTTTGAGTTACTCTGTTTCAGGTTTCTCCTATGCTGTGCACTGCCCATGTTAAAGGCTGTTTTTTGTTAATCTGTCTTCCGGTTAATGTCCCATCTGAAAACCTAAAATGAGTAGAGGTAAAGTTCTACCTTCTCTACATGAAAGAAAAAATATAGATAAATTTTCCTTCATCAAAATTAGAGATTATAGTGCTTCAAAAGATACCATCAATAAAATGGAAAGACAGCATACAGAGTGGGAGAAAATATTTACAAATTAACTATCCAATAAGGCTCTAGTCTCCAAAATATATTTAAAAAAAATACTTACAACTCAACAATAACAGACAACCCAATTTTTATAAAAATGGAAAGAATTAAATAGACAGTTTTCCAAAGAAGATATACAATTGTCAACAAGTCCATGAAAAGATGCTTGCCATCATAAGTCATTAGTGAAAAGTAAATCAAAACCACAATGAGATGCTACTTCACATACACTAAAATGGCTATGATGAAAAAGACAGACAGCAACAAGTAGGGATTAGAAAATGGACAATTAATGCCCTCCTACTTTTCTGATAGGAATGTAAAATAATACAGCTGCTCAGGAAATCAGTTCCTCAAAAAGTTAGAGTTTCTATGTGCCTCAGCAATTCCACTTTAAAATACATATCGCAAGAGAAATGAAAAGACGTGGCCACATAAAAACTTGTATAAGAAAGTTCATAGCAGCATTATTTATAACAGCTGAAAAGTAGAAACAACTGAAATGTCCATCAACTAATAAATAAATATAAATAAATAAATAAATAAATAAAGTGGCATATCCATACCATGAAATACTATTCACTCATAAAAACAAATGAACTACAGATAAATGCTAGAGCATGGATCAACCTGAGAACATGATGATATGTGAAAGTCAGACACAAAAGATTATATACAATATGATTCTACTTATGTGATTTTTTATATGGAATTTCTAAAATAGGCAAAGGGATAGAGAGTAGGTTAGTTTTCTCTGGCGGGGGGGAAGGAGGGAATAGGAAGTGATTAGTAACAGATACAGGGTTTCTTTTTGGAGTGATGAAAATGTTCCAGAATTAGATAGTGGTGATGGTTGCACAATATTGTAAATATACTGAAAACCACTGAATTGTCCACTTCATAAAAGTGACTATGATGGTATATGAATTATATATATGAAAGAAAAATGATGCAAATGATCATTACTCACCTTCACCTTTAACTGTTGCTGTTAACGAAGAATGCGTTGGCTGCAAAGATGTACTTGAGAGTTTCTTACTGGTTGTTCCTAGTTTGATAAGATAGATGACATTATTATTAATCACAATTTCATCTCATCTGTCAAGGGATAAATAAATGTCAGTCAAATCTGGAGGTAAACTAGAATCCCTCTGCAGTGGTACTGTCAACTTTTGCCTATCTTTAATTTTTTTGTTTCCTATCTCCTTTTGTCTAAAGTAAGGAATGTAAGTACTGAATGCTTGGGTGACCCAGTGAAAACACACACAACACACACACACACACACATTATTTTTCTATGATAAGCCCCAAAAGCAAATTTTCACTGCAGATTGTTACTTGGATATCTTAAGACATGCAAAAAATATATATTTCAAAACATATGATTTAAAATTATGCTATTTTCCTAGAGAGAAAAATAACTTGGTCAATAAGACCTTTTATACCCCCAGAATTACATTTTATTTTGTTGATTTGATTATGACACTGGAACTTCCAAAATTACATAATTATAAAGGAGCTTGCAAATTCCTGTAATTAATTTGTTCATTTATGAAACATTCATTGAGTTCCTACTCTGTGCAAGACACTTTTCTAGACCCTTGAGGGCAGTATCAAACTTTTAGTCATCTTTTTAATCTGAGTAGTATCAAGGATCATTCTTGGCATATGGTAGGCATGTAACAAATGTTGTTTTAGATAAGCTGGCACTCATACAAGAACATGGGGACCAAGTAAAGGACAAAGATTTGCTTTAGGTAGTGAATACGACTTACCAATTTGATAGCCATACTAGTCAACATTCCCCTCTTAAAACACTTTAGTAGGATATCCTTTTGTGATTAGGGCATAGGTTCTATTTTTACTGTGTGACATATATAAAATCCTGGGTTCTTAAAGGTATGCATACTGTATTGGGGGAGGAACAATTTGGCTCTGCACAGTTTACTGCTTTAAAACCCATCCAGAGGAAAGTTTTCAAGGCTAAGCTGGATGGAGCTGTATATCAGGAAAAACTAAGGAATCACAAGGAAGGCAAGACCTTTGGAGGGTCACTGAAGACAAATGTCTCCAAGCAGGTGGTGGAGGTTTTCTCTTCTGCTCCTCTGTCCTCACTGCTTATTAGAGGACATAGGTTATTACAAAAATGGAAAGAGGCTGTTAACAAGTAGATTATGGGAATTACAATGTGGAGAGTGCTGAAGCACTTAAGACTTTCTCAAACCCAATATGTGGTTATATTTTAAAAGAAGGGACCACCAAAGACATGTTATTCCTAAAAGCTAGTTTTGAGATTTTGCATTGCCCACTCACAGGGATGCCATCTTTTTTTCTTTTTCTTTCTTTCTTTCTCTTTCTTTCTTTCTTTCTTTCTTTCTTTCTTTCTTTCTTTCTTTCTTTCTTTCTTTCTTTCTTTCTTTCTTTCTCTTTCTTTCCTTCCTTCCTTCCTTCCTTCCTTCCTTCCTTCCTTCCTTCCTTCCTTCCTTCTTTCTTTCTTTCTTTCTTTCTTTCTTTTTCTTTCTTTCTTTCTTCCTTTCTTTCTTTCTTTCTTTCTTTCTTTCTTTCTTTCTTTCTTTCTTTCTTTCTTTCTTTCTTTCTTTCTTTCTTTCTTTCTTTCTTTCTTTCTTTCTTTTTAGAGAGAGAGCACACGCAAGCTGGGGGGAAGGCAGAGGGGGAGGAAGAGAGAGAATCCCAATCCCAATCTCCATGCTCAGTGCAGAGCCCAACGTATGCTCAATCTCATGACCCTGAGATCATGACCTGAGCCCACTCAAGAGTTAGATCCTTAACTGACTGAGCCACCCAGAATGCCATCTTAAGGTGAAGATGTAATGATATAAATGAAGTGTCTCTTCCAGCTAGACATGGTGAATTTGTTTTCACTTCAGCACTACCCTTGGCATTCTTGGTACCAATAACAGGCTGAATTGAATTTTTACAACTACCTTGTTTCATATGTTTCACTGGGATATGTCTCCTATTTCACTTGAAAATTCAAGAATAAGGATGACTACAGGAAATAATCAGGACAGATATAACAATAATCATGAATATAAAAAGTATCAAGTGTGTGCAGTTCTTGAGTTTCTGAAGCCCTTGAATGTTTTCTTTTATAGCTATCCTGACTTCATGTTTGATAGAAGGAAGATGTGTAACAAATTTGAACTTTGGTCCAAGCATTCAGCCCAAATCTATTTGGCTTCAGTTTCATCCTTGATCTTTGGAAAACTGAAGGGCTAAATGGCTATCCATTTCTGGTATTCCTGAGCTAGTGTGTGAACAGTGATCTTGTAATCATGCCCATGATCATTGTATCTAATCAATGTAACGATATCTATAGCAGAAACAGATTACAATTGATTTTAGATTTATTGTTAATGTATGAATATTCACTCTCAAATATGGATAAGCATTCTACATATAACTTATAATAAAATTCTTATGTGCTAAATATGTTGAAATTCTGAAGTATAAATGCATCCTTATTGCAAAAGTAAAATGTTGCACTAACTAATGAGGATTGTGATTTCTGTTAATTTTATGTGCAAAACAATGATTAAGGACTTATTCTAGTTAATAAAAGAAATAGATTGAATTTAACATGAACAATAAGAGAATGCTATGGCCACATATATTTAGGGATATTATATAATTTTGTGTCAACAGATGTTTATAAAAGATTAAATCATTAAAATATCATAATTGTATTCTGTAAAATTTTTAGGAAACTCTCATCCATAACATTTTCCAAAATAATCTTTTGGAACTGTGTTTAATTCCATTTAGGGCAACAGGGTTTCAAAAAAAATGTCTAATTTATAAACATTTTATACCTCGTGAGTATGAACTAAAAGCAAAATGCCAACTTTATCATTTCAAAATTCCATGAAAAGGAAAAACCAGAGAATCTTGTACAAAGATATCCCAGGTAAGTCATTTTCAATTCAAACTCAATAAGGCATATAAAGACAGTGAAAAAAAAGAAGAAAGATATGGGGGAAAATATGGTACCCAAACCTATTTTCCCACAAATATTATGAGAGAACTTACAAGACTGCCCTTTAAAAGTCCTTTCTTTTCAATTTTGTCTTAGTCAGTTTCTAGAGACGATGTGCATTGTAAACATGACCATAACTGGCACCTTTTACGGAAGAGGTGGCCAAAAACACTGGGCTCCTCTACTGACCTCAGTTGAAACTGAACATCTGGGCGCCTGGGTGGCTCTGTTGGTTAAGCGACTGCCTTCAGCTCAGGTCATGATCCTGGAGTCCCGGGATCAAGTCCCACATCGGGCTCCCTGCTCAGCAGGGAGTCTGCTTCTTCCTCTGACCCTCTTCCCTCTCATGCTCTCTATCTCTCATTCTCTCTCTCTCAAATAAATAAATAAAATCTTTAAAAAAAGAAAAAAGAAACTGAACATCTATTTAGTATCAGAATTGTGAAAGATCAGTGCTAACTAATTCAGCTAATTAAAAAATGTTTGACTATTAAATGCTTTAAAAATCAAGCTGATTAATAATTATGTTTTAAGAATGAAATTTCAGGTTTTTTTTCTTAGAAGTTCATCTCACGATGATGACATTCAGTGTCTGCCAAGTGTTGATGTTAACTCTGGCCTTTGGCCTTTGAACAAAATGGGCAGTGCACTTGATCCGTAGCTAGGAAGATATCAGGTCCCCATCTGTCTAATTGGGTAAACCTCTGAAAGCAAACCCTACTCCAAGCAAAGCTCTCAGTGACCTCTGCCACTGTTGCTACATCACTACAAGAGGAGTTCCCACCTCAGTAGCACATTTTCCACTTTTCTGATGATGGAATTTCTGCCATTGTCAAAAGAAATGCTTTAGAGAGACATAAGCACTATTAACTCAAGTATCTTTTGACCTTTAAACAAGAACATCTGGTTGGAAAGCCTTAAAAGAAAAATAAAGCTGTTTCCCTTCCAAGCTGGGCAGGTAAGATGCATTCTCGGTATCAGAAATGACAATTCTGCCTGAATTCCTTCACTGAACGCTCCATCTCTTCCTTTCATGATCACTTAACATAATGGTTAGAGCCTGTGTTATTTGGACATTGTTATTCACCACAGATCACTGTGGTCAGGGCTAGGAATCATCTCACTGAGAAAGCATAAGTCCCAAGGATTAATGTAAAAATTGCAAAACTTCAACCCTTTGGGTCAACATTCAATATCAGCACCTACCTTCTCTTTATTGGTTCTTTTGGGGTGATGTTTTTGATTACCAAAGTAACATGCTTTTACCAAATGAGTGCAATTTTATGCCGAGAACTCAGATGGTAACTCACAGAGAGAATGACAGAGAGAGAGAGAGAGACAGAGGGAAGCAGCAAATACTTATACTTTGTAAAAGTGGGAGCATGCCTCTCTGCTTAAACCCTGAAAACATAGGGTTGAAATAATTTTTAAAAATAAAATAAAGGGCAGGCAGTCTCCCTTCTGCTGTCCTGCCCGCGGCTCTCTTACAGTGTATTCAATAAACTTCTATCTCTTAAAATAAAATAAAATATAAAAGAAGAGAAAAGAAAAGAAAGGAAAGAAGAGAAAAGAAAAAAAAAATACAGAGCAGGAGTTGGCTGGAGGCTCTATGGTCCCCAGCTTTTTTGACTGTGTCATTTGGAGTTTCCCTTGATTGGCGATATAGGTCATACCACATTCTGGGAACAAAATCGCCTGTGCTGCCTTCTTTGTGTAAAGCTTTCTCCCAGTTTGGTACAGAAATTCTAGGAGAATTGGTTTGGTTTCATCTTAGAATTGCACATTTCAGAAATAGTGGACTATATTCATCAGACCCTTTTTCTTTGAGAATCACCACCCCGGTTAAGTCTCGTGAACCAGCCCTCATTGGTCCTCTACATTTTACTTGAACTTGGTCTTAGAATGAAAATTCAATGAGGAGTAAGTGGAGAGGCGAGGAAGAGAGCAGGAGGAATTTCAGTTATCTTCTCGTTAGGATATATGATTTTCAGGTCTTCCAGTGACCTTAGCATTCTAACCAGAGTCTGCCCATAAGCAACAAACAAGTAATTCTCTATTTCTCTCTCCATTGATTATAGAACCTGAATGATATGCCTCATTTTATGTGTGTGGCAGGATGGACAATGCCGGATGCATTAGATTGATAACCTCTTGGGTTTTTAATTAAATGACCCCAATGGTTCATTTTACTCTTCATGGATGGTAAGAATACCTAGAACCATGAAACATGATGCAGTTGCCACTCAGTCCAGTAAACAATAATGATGACATTGCTACCGAACCTTACAAATTTAATCTATTATCAGCCCAATATAACTAACAAGATCAGTGTGTTATTAATACAGTGTCACCTTGTTAACAGTGCTGCTTAAGTGGACGATTGGTATATTTAGAAACATATTTTTATGACTAAGGAAATGGTAATTTTTTTATTCTCTAAAAATAAACTTTGTGTTTGTAATGTTCACAATAGGATTATTCTCAAACAGGAAATGATCCAAAGGGATATCATCAAAGGAGCCCACTGTGATCTCAGGGTTCTGTATTCAACCCAAAATAACATATAAGTTTCAAAATAGTGAAATAACACAGACCTTCATAATAATAGATATAAGATCTCAAATTATTTTTCAGTGATTAAATTATATAGATGCTACTAATTTTATCTGTTAAAGTTAGAGCAAATTTCATTAAGAGTTAATCCTACCTATAGATGTTCCAATTGTCGATTCCATAACAAGATTTGACATTGTGGTTGGTTTCGGTACAGATGTTTTTGTTGGAGAAATTGTTGCTGTTGGTAATACATGAGTGGTTATACTGTTAACACCTGCAAAAAGGAAACTGTGTTAAAGTAGCTGCATTAAAGTTTACACTTATTTTGCCAAATAACAGACTAGTATACTTAAGCAAAGTAAACTGTATGTATACTTCTGCTATGCCAGTAAGTAAGGCATGGATTTGAAATTATTTTTCTAATTGTAATAAATTCAGCCTTCAGTTCAGTATTCATTCACTAACTCCATCTGCTTCTCACCAATGGCATGGATTTTCAAGATAGCTGGCAGGAGCAGTCTATAGCTCTGAAACAAAATGCTATCTGACAAAACTAGTGAGAAATGCATGTACAAATTTGAAATTTAACAATATTTTTAAGCCAACTTAATGAACATTGTCAGATGAAATAATTAAATGGACGTTCTCTGGGCAGTGTGTGTTTTACTAAATATTTTCATAGCACATTGAAATTATTAAGTAGTAAAATGTCAGTATTAGTACATCTCTTCCTGATATAAAGCATTTCTCCCTACTTTCTCTCTCTATTATATATTCCAAAGGAAGACAATAAATTTTATTTTTTTGTTTTTTTAAGAAAGACGATAAATCTTAAAGAAATTCAACATTGCAACATACCTAAATTTTTGGCAATGGAACCATCATAAATCTGCATTTTCAAATGATTTATTTCTCTAAACTGTAACAATCAAAGGCACCAAAATGAAGGTGATACATCGTTATGTACATTACATGTTTATTTTTAATAATACTTCTTTGGCAATAGAAAGTCAATATTTAATAAGAATTCTTAAAATTCCCATTGAAATGTTATTATTTTTTCAAAGTGAAGTATGTAGGACTTAATTCTCAGTGATTTATGGAAATATTTGTTTTACATAATATTACTGAATTTATTAGTGTTTATAGAATCCTTTTAATCCTGCATTTGTTGGTCTTGTCTCTATACACTCGCTGTTGTATTGAAGATCAGAAAATAACAAACAAACGTGTACAAAGGACTTAGACAAAGTATTCCTGTCCATGGAAGGCATTGTTTTCGTGTTGTTACTTCGTCTGTATATAGTATATATAGTATATAGCACATTAGTTAAGGGGATGAACTTTGGGTGACAAAGACTTATGTTTCGATCCCAGTCAAACTGGGTATGTCATTACAGTAAATACATGTCATTAGTACGACTTTTCCAAATTTAAATTTTATCCAAAATTTTCCTCTTTGAATCTGGAAAAACCAATAATCTTGCACATCAGCGAAAAGCAATATTTCAGATGTCAGGAGATAGAGCGTACTTCCTGTTTCAGTTTATAGACTTGAGGTGCTTGGAAGTGTTAGCACTTAGCACTGACTTTGTTTATAGACAGTACACGGAAATCACTTGATGTATTCAGCACATATAGATGTTTCACCACATTCAGGAATGACAGAAGTGCCTTTTCACAGGCTTTACAGAAATCAAGTCAAAAGCTTTTTTCACCTCTGGATACACTTCACACCCTTGCTCTCACCCCCCCTCCCCACCCCCCCTGCAGGGAGAAGGAACACAGCAAGCATGCATGATGTTTTCTGTTCTGTATTAGTCACTTTGTTATCCTTATTTTTCTTTGCATCCTAGACTCACTGATTTCTACGATTAAACTGATGTTGAAGAAAGTAATTCAAAGAAGCACATACCACTTTGCCTGGAAAATTCACCTATAAATAACTTAAATGATCCCTATCTGTCGACTTGCTAAATAGTAACAACCTCAATTTCTGAGTATAATCAACATCTCCGGAGACTTTTTTTTTCTTCTTTCCTCCATTTCTCCCTTCCTTTTTTCCTTTTTCTCTTCCACAAATACTTACTGGGCAACTGATGTGAAAGGCATGATTAGATCTAATGAAAGACTCTGTATTGTACTACATGGTATCACCTGTGAGTAACTCTCAATCTGGTAAGGAACATGATGCCTATACACAATAAATGATGAAGGATATTCTGTATGGGGTGTGTAGATTAGTGTTTTTCAAACTGCAGGTTATGATACAAATAAAGAGTAATTAAGATCTAGTTAGTAGATTGCAGTTAGAACTTTTGCCAAATGAAAAAGAAAAGAAACATTAGAAGGACATTGCAAATAATGAGGGGATGTATTGTTTCATGAAGTTCATGTGCACTTGTATGTGTGTATGTGTTTTTGAATAAAACATGCATCAGTGCAAAATATGTTTCCTATTGTGATTCCAGTTAAAAATTTGAAAGCTACTGGACAAGAAATTGGGCAAGAGTTTACAAGATAAAGGATGACCACCCTGATGGCACGAGCAAGGGCTCCTTTATGAGAGAATTGACATAGGAGCTAGAGTTTGAAGAGTAGGTAGCATGTCCACAAGGCTAGAGGAAGGAGCACAGTCAAAGGTCTGGAGGGGAAGTGAGAGGTAATTGAAAGAATTGCAAACAGTTGTGTTTGGCTGGATTGCTCTATGCTATGAAAGGACACAGTGGGCCTTGTCTGGCACGATACTGGAGGCTAGATCGTAAAGGAGCTTGAACACCAAACGTGGGACTTGGGACTCTACTAACAAGTCAGTGAGGAGCCCTGGAAAGTGACCAACTAGAAATTCTACTGTAGGAAGAACAATGGGGAAATGGGTGGGACGGGACAATGAGAGGACACCAGCTGAACTGAACGGCAAGTCCCCATTTTTATGTTTACCAATGTCTCTGACCTACTGAAGTCATCATGGGTGATCAGTGAGTTCACATCCATAAAATGACTTGCGGCCAACTACAAGTAGGCACATTTTTAATTTTTTTTTATTTTTTTAAAGATTTTATTTATTTATTTGAGAGAGAGAGAATGAGTAAGGGGGAGGAGCAGAGGGAGAGAGAAGCAGACTCCTCACCTAGCAGGGAGGGAGCCCAAGGCAGGGCTTGATCGCAGGACCCTAAGATTATAACATGAGCCGGAAGCAGACGCTTAATCGACTGAGCCACCCAGGTGAAGTGGGCACATTTTTAACTGCTGTGTGGTAAGATTGAGATGTACTGCAAGGCTTTTCCTCACCAGACTGCAACACATTTGGCCACCGATTTCCCTGAGTAAAATCTCAAGCCAGTAGCGCTCATTAACATCTCCATTATTAGTTCTTCAGATTGTCCAACAGAGAGAATTCCCTCCTTTGGCAAGGACTGACAAACCACCCCTGAAAATACTGAGTATCACTGTGTGCCAGGCTCCATGTAAGCACTTTCTGTGGATTAGCTCCTTTAATCCTAAAAAGACACCATGATGCCCATACTCATATGATCACCATTGTACAGATGAGGACACTGGGGCTCAAAAAAGATAAGCAAATTGCCCACATTATGCAGTGGGAAGGAACACAGTTGGAATTTTAATCCAGGCCCCTTTGAATCCAGAGAAGATACTCTTCACCGCCACAGATCTTGCTGTGGGAAGCTGGTTCCATACAAAGCCACATACTCTTGCTTTGCCTGCTCTCTGTCTTTGACAGGGTATGATACTAAAGGGGTAGAAGTGACTAACTAGATGCACAGATGTTCTGCCCTCACATACCTAGGATGAGGAAACAGACAAAATGCCTCACTGAGTTTTTTTCTTAAAAAAATACTATCATTTAGTCATATATATATATTATATACATACACATATAAAATGTGTCCAACCGTAAACATCCGTAAAATGTTTAGACTTAAAGCTTTGAAAGCAATTTCCAATCTACTACACCTATTTATAAAAATAGAGATTTACTCAGTTGGAAAACTCTGCAAATAGAAACATTCTCTTACAATACGGTGGGAAAGAATTATTCTAACTACCACTGTTGAAGTTTTTATTGACTGTGATGCAAGTAACCACCAGTTATGTTCTTACAGCATTTTCTATAAATTTCTTTTAGCTCTAATTTGATCTCATAATAAACTATTGAGGAAAATGGCTTATTCTGAAGTATTTTCTCCTCACAAGACATATGAGGTAGCATCTCACTTTTCTTTATCTCCAAAGTAATTCAAGATAAATTTAACAAGGAGACCTGTGTTTCACATCTTTGCTTATGCCCAACCAGATAGTGCTCTTCTTAGGATGGTGTAAGAAAAACAGATGGCATTTTGTACTGATTCCAACCTATACCCATACACCAGCTGAGAGAGTGCAAGAGATACTACGACACTCAGTTTCCTATGCTTCAAAAGGATGAAGCAGGATTGGGATTAAAAAAAAATAACTATTTTAATTACAGAAATCATGAAAACTTTGAAAATTCAGCTTATGGCTGAAAAACCAACTATCATATTTTCTCCTCTTTTCAAATGATTAGGTCATCTACTCCAATCTTCTTAGACATGCTTTGTAATTACGTTTCTAAGTAACTCACAAGTGGTCTCTAAAAGTTAGTTTCATCTATCCTCATAATGAGAAGCTATCTCTCCAATTATCTTTTTCCCTACCAAGTCTACGTTTAAGGTCCACTGGAAAACCACTACTAGAGAAGATAGATCTTGGTTTCTCTAGATCAATACAAATATTGAATGGCAGTAACTTAGAATTATAAAACTTGAGACCTCAAAAGAACTTTAAAAAATATCCCACTGTAATAGAATCCCTACATTTTATAGCTTAGAAAAAGTATGAGTTTAAGGTAGTTTCAAAAGATCATAACCCAATTACTAAAAAAGGGGCTTTAATTCCTAAATAAGCACTCTATATTATGTAATATAGAAAAATCTTTTTTTTCCCCAATTCTATTTGGGCATGTGGAATACACTTCTGACAGAGACAATGAAGTTTCCCTTTGAACGATAGGAATAAATATTTACTTTGTGAGTTTTAACCATAAACAAAATTTCAGAAGAAAGTTTTAAGCTCTTTAGGGAAATAAAAAGAGTGATTTCTTTAGAAATATATAGAGTATATACAAAATGCTAATTACTAAATGGTCTTACAACCCTCAAAGTACCATTATTAGGTAATAACTTCAAAACCTAGATCAACTAATCTATGGACTTAAAGGCAAAGTAGATAATTTTATATTTCAATAGCTTATAATGTATTATTCTCACTAATTCATGTTGTCTTTATACAACGCCACCTCCTACACATTCCCACTTCCTCAAGCTTTTAAAAACTTTATATAGATTTTATATTGAAATAAAATAATTGTCAATTGTTCTGTTACCGTTTGAGGATGCTTATATCCTATGCGTCACAGTTTATAATGAACATAGATCCACTTAAATTTGCATGTGGTGGTAATGTATAAATTGGGGTGATATAAATGGTGAGAGGGCCTTTTCTTCATAGCAGTTTGTCAGTAATTGCTAGTATTACAATCTTGTTCAACTGATACCCTATTATCTTCTTTGTTAATAAATAATCTTCAGTGAAGTTTAAGTTGAAAATTTCAATTTTTCCTCACTCATCAAAATTATACATATTAAAATATATTGAAAAAATATAAAAATACAATAAACTAAAATTGATATAAAAGTAAAATATATTTATATATGAATATAATGAAACAAACACATAAACAAATACTATACAGTACCACTTGCTATATTCCCATCAAAACAGCACCTTCACAAAAGACAAGACACCAACTCTTTTTGATTACCAGTGTCTCATCAACACGACCTTCCACTAACAGTGATCCTTCTCCTTTAACATAACAAAATTCACTTTGGTTTATTGCCAACCAAATTAAATACAGTTAATTTTTTATCAATTAAAAAATAGCAATTATTATGTGATGATGTGTCTTTGATGATTTCTTCTATTTGCACTGACCCCAAAATTTCATAATATCTTATTTTAAATGTATAAGTAGCTCACTAACCAATGAACTATTTTACCTCAATAAACATTTATTAAGCATCTATTTCTTTTTTTTAAGATTTTATTTATTTATTTATTTATTTATTTATTTATTTATTTATTTATTTAAGAGAGTGTGCACACATGCAGGGGGGAGCAGCAGGCTGAGCAGAGAGGGAGAAGCAGACTTCCCGCTGAGCCGGGAGACTGACAGGGGGCTTGATCCCAGGACCCTGGGATCATGACCTGAGTTGAAGGCAGACGCTTAACTGACTGAGCCACCCAAGCACCCAAGCATTGGTTTCATTAGGAGCTAAGCAAAAATAGAAAACCGTATTTTCCCCAGAGGAACTTAAAGTTTATTTTGATCCTCAAGCTATGCATATGTGAAACAACCATAAGATAATGCCAAGGGGCCATATAAAAATGGTGCTCATTAATACTGTGCATAGCTGGTTCTATACAATGTTAAGTGAAGTCAAAGTAAGGTGATGTGTCAGGAATAATCAGAATTACTTTCTCAGGGGAAGAGATTTCAAGAGGAATCAGATAACTGAACACATCAAGGAAAAAAGTTTCATGAGAGAAAAGAAAGAAAGGATATTCAGATAGAAGAAGAAAGTCAACAGTGCCAAGTAAAACAGAGGCCATATAACATGAGGCCTGAAAGGGGCATTGATGATACTAGATACTTACAAGCAGAATCTTTTGGGAGAGGAAGATAGGAAAATCCCATTTTCAATGAAAACATTGAGCTGGTGGCAACTCTTAAAAAAAGGATTTTAAATCGGAAGTACATTTTCAATTAAGACTCACAAAATACTGTAGCAAGCACACAAGTTTTGAAAATGCTTACATTTCCTAGGTGGAATGAATTTGGGAGATAAGGAAGAAGAAAATGTCATCTCTCACAGTGAGGAAAATAATCAGATAAGAGGGAGAAAGCTGTGCCTGCAAGAGGAATCTCCTCAGGTTGCCAGCCATCTGTGAGATGGGGAAGGAGTGCCAAGCCTGGCAGGCTCCGAGTGGGGGGGACAGGTGTCTCAGCCACCTGGCCCCTCTGGGGAGAACAGGAAAGCAGGATCACACTGGGGAGTTTCTTAAACAGAAAACAACAATATCTGCAAAATGGACCTGAGAATTCAAGGTTTTTGGCTCACAAGTGGATGGAAGTGTACAAGGCAAATTTCCTCCACTCGCCCAGATATCAGGCTTGAAATGACGGGGCAGTGCAGTCATTTCCTTCACAAAAATAACTGTGATTTTATTTTAAAATCATATTCCATAATAAGGAGATATTTGAGATTGTGGACTCTATTATAAGTGGACTTTGGGTTTTAGGAGCTTCAACTTCTCGAGGCATAAAAAGACAACAATTGTATTTAATATTTATAGGGGTGGGAGTAGGAAGGAAAAGGAACAACGTGGCCATACTCTCGGATTTTAAACTGTTGTCCCACCGTGCCTCCCTCGGGGCCGTGCCCTCCGCCCAGAGAGGAACTGTGGTTTGGCAGCTCACACACATCTTCCAAGGAAACGAGATGCTTAGGCTTCACACATTCTTGTAGGTACCAACAGACTTCACAAGCAAGTCTCTTGGGCTCATCTCATGACTTCAGGAAGGGCATGAATTTGCGGACCCCTCTCAGTCCCGGGAGGAACAGCACCGCCCTGTTCCTTCTCTGGGCTCCACGGAGGGGCAGTGATTATAAAGGAGAGCGCAGTCCTAGTCTCTCTCTAATGGCACCTCCAGCTTTCCTCTGGACTTGAGATCTTGGGTCTTAACTCTAGGCTCTCCTGAGGGGTTTCTTCAGAAGGGAAGGTCTCACTAGACCCTGTCGACCAGCAGATCACGTTCGTTTAGAATTGTAACTTATACCCATGAAATGACATGACAGGAGATGGAAACAAGACCAGACCTGGCCTTTCTGACATTAGCTAACTGCAATGTGGCGTGAGTCACTCTACTACCTCTCTGGGTCTCAGTTTCCTCTCTATAAAAAGTGTCTGTTGAACAACTTCACTTCAACAATAAAATTGTATTACCTCTAAGATGAAGTTACAATGTAAATATCCATTATGGTAAATCATAAAGTATAAGTTGCATTTCTATATACCAGGTGGAAACTTGTACTTTAGCAGTCATACACAATGGCTTTATGGAGTCATTAATTTGCTACCAGGGAGAAATCTGAGCCCAAAAGGGAATTCTGTATTTCACGGGACAACAATGACTACATTCATTTGCAGTCTGATAATGTTACCTGGACTAAATGTACTGCCCTTTAAGGTGTTGGTCTACCCAGAACTAGAGGGAAATGTGAAAGACAAACTTTGAAATAGGTATTGGGAACACTTTGTTTCGGAATTTTCTTTGCAACATAGAAGAGCAAGTGTAAGAAGAAATATTTTGTGTAGGTGAATTAATTCTTACATGAATGGAACCCATAGCAAATAATGTAGTCAACTCCCTCTCACCAATGTGTGTGTGTGTGTGTGTGTGTGCGCACGTGTTCATGTCTATATTCAATTAGTGACAAACGTGTTTCTAAAAATAGTCTACAGTATTGCATTTGAAGCCAGAAAATGACATTTGGCTAACTTTGAGATATCTTATTAATCATATCATCTACTTTAACTTTTGTGTTCTCTAAATGTAAAGAGAAACTCTCTGGCTGATTTAAAATGCTCTTTAGTTAGCTGAAGAGACTGTACTTTTGGTTATAAAGGGGTATAATAAAATGATAAAAGAACTATTTCTCTTTTCTGAAAAGTCCATCTTTTCTTGACCTGAAGAGAGTTGCTTGAAGGGACAAAAAAACTTCAAAATATTTTTTTAAAGATTTTAATTATTTATTTCAGAGAGAGAGAAAGAAGGAAAGAGAGCACAAGCATGAGCTGGGGGGAGGGGCAGAGGGAGAAGCAGACTCCCCCCTGAGCAGGGAGCCTGATGGGACACTCATCCCAGGACCCTGGGATCATGACCTGAGCCGAAGGCAGATGCCTAACTGACTGAACCACACAAGCATCCGAGGACAAAAGAACTTTAAATGATAGATATCCCAAGGACACAAACTCATATAACAATTACTTCCAATTACATCAGTCGATTTTAACAGTTTTGTGAAACAGTTGAACAGACACAACTGTTATCTACACTTTATAGATGAAGAAACTGAGGTCCTGGTAAGTGATTGTGACTTGTCAAGATGCAGAGTTAGAAGGTGTTAGAGCCTTCTTTAAATTCAGATGTTCTAATCCCTGTTTCACGTTCTTTTCCTCAATATTGGCTAGAGTCTCGGAACTGTAAGATCGTGCTTGCAGTTGCAGTATTGTTATGCCATTACTTTAGTACTTTAATGACTTTAGAGTACCATTTTTTCTCATATTATTGCCGATTGTTTTGAAAATAAATGTAACTAATTCAGGTATGTAAAATATTAGAAGTAAAAAAAAAACTGTGATCATCTGTAGTATTTCATCTTTTTGGCTGACCAACCACTTCATCCATCAGAGATTATTAAATAAATCAAATCAAAACAAAATCTCTTAGCTCAGAGTTTTATCTTACCTTGTCCATGATTAGAACATTAGTGTGAAACAATTTTACTACAAAATTAAAAAGGAAGAAAGTCAACTTTTATTGTAATATCAAATCACACAGAAAATTTATGAATGGCTTTTGAAGGTATGAGTTTTTTAGTGTCTTTTTCACTTTATTTATTACTTGTCCTGGATTTAGGGCAATGTTGTAAAAAGATATGTTTCTTTTCTTGTTTAGGGGTAAAGCCACAGTGTTATGGTAAATATATTACTGTTTGGTCTCAGCAAAAATCACTCATTACCTTGGTCACATCAAAAAACTATTTTGCCCTCTTAATTTTATTTGTATCAAATTATTTTTAACATATATATCCAGTATCCCCTGTGAAAGTAAGAAAAAGACACTAAACAAAGGAAAATAATCTCTTAGCAAGGTTATGAAGCAAGGCACAGTGTAGTACTGGGAGTCACAACAGCAGGGTTCTGGGGCCACATTGTCCAATCCAGGCCCCACGATTGACCAGCTATGTGACTTTCTGCAAATTGCTTCACCTCTTTAGCCTTGGTTTTCAGTATTTTGGAAGCCTACCCTATATGGTTTCTGTACGGATCTAACCATTGATACACCTCAAAAGGTGAGAGGTGCAGTTAATTACCTGGGTTACACTTGAATTTATCCTGATTAAAAACTCAATGAAATGAAGCACCTTTTAGAGTTCTACCATTAGGTCAAATAAATTATGTTTCTAACTTATACTACCCCTAAATATTTGATTAACTGCTTACAGGGCCATGTCCCACATAGTCAGCAGGTTTGAGCTTAGAAAAGTCTGAAAAACCTAAAGCTCCTCCCTAAATCATAACCGAATTTTCCCAATTATGTCCTAACTTTGACAACCACTTTGCCAAATTTTATAAAATATTTTTTCATTATTCTCATTTTCTATTCTCCTTATACCATTTCTTTCAAGAAAGTGATTATGGTAGCAGAACAGAAAGCCTGCAGGATAGAAAAAAAGAAAACTGGGAAGTTGGTTTCATGTAGTAGAAGAAAGAGGTTTTTCATGCTGTGGTCCTTAGGCACATGGCTGTTGCCAAGCTGTGGGCATGGTGCTGTTGGGATCTGCAGAGTTTCTAGCAGGGATCACTAAGTCTGTATTCACACCTGAGCACTGGGTGACATATGCAAGTGTTGAATCACTATATTGTGTACCCAAAACTTACATAACACTGCATAATACCTACACTGGAATTAAGATAAAATAAAAGTTTTAAAAAATCTGTATTCACACTAATTATTGTCTGTGTATTGAAAAAGATGAATCACACATATATGCTACTATTTTAAAATATATATGGTTTATATTATTAATAAAATACAAATTTTAAATACTTGCTTAGTATATAGCAGCATTCTGTTTCCTCAATTAGCAGGTGCAAATAATATCCTACTGGGAAGGGGTTTGCAACTTTTCCAAGTAAATGAAGTATTTCTCTTCAAAAAGTTTGAGGACCACTTCTTTGTGGATCTAAGTATATCAATAACAGCACAATTTTGTTAATTTGGCTGAAGGCAGCATATAGCATCACAAAACAGCCAGAATTTGACATCTTGTCTTATCCCTTGCAATACAAAGTTAGGGACACTCTTCAAACACCCATGACTCATACTTTTTAATTAGAAACAAAGAAGCAAAGACCAACAGAGCAGGGGATTTAGAGCCTTTTCGGTTCTAGCATATGCCAATTCTGAGTGCTAGGACAAAAACATATCTTTTCTTCCTCTGAATCTGTTTCCCCATAGTTTCTCCACATTAGAGATGGAAAAACTGCTCTGAATCACACGCCCAGTAGGAGCCCATCATGTATTTATACAAGAACAGGAAAGTAGTCAAAATGTCTACTTTCCGATTTCAGAGTCTAGCTTTTATATGGTATATTTTCCAAATTAAAAATATTTTGAACATTCCATTAGGACGTCATCAAAGGAGTCACTTGTGGTGGGTTAATTAAATCTAACACATTTAAAAATAACTCTGCATGTTGTGGGACAGATGCAGCCTTTGGAAAAAGAAGGAGCCTACACTGAACACTGCAACAGATTTTTGTATTTAATAGTAGGCAACAGACACGTTTCCAGAATATGCTCTCAAAGCCTGGTTGGGAAGTTTCTGCTCTGCTGACAGCAGGAGAAAAAAAAATCCATATATAAAGTAAAGGAGAACAAGAAGTAAATTGTATACTTTTACTTCTCAATTAACTCAAATTTACCTCATTATTTAAAAGTAGTACCCCATTGCATTATGTTGTCTAATTTTAACCAGAATAATGAACTACTCCAAGATCCTTTCTAAAATGCAAAGACAAAAACTAGGATGGACAACTTGCTCTTAGCTAAAAACAAATAGTCAGGTATACCCTCACCAGAGGTAATTTTGGAAATTCAAAAGGATATTCAGAACTATAATAGATGTGAGAGAAAGGTTTGGAGAGAACTGAATGGCTCTGCCCCCCAAAATGGACTCAGTATTTCACCCCTAACAGCGAGACAAGGACATAGGGAAAAAGGAGAGAGAAAAGGCCAAGAAAGAAGGTCAAGTGTCCAAAGGACTTTTCAGACCGAGGATACTTAGACTCACTCTCCTAAATCAGCATCACTCTTATGTAAAACCTGGCCTTTCAGTAATATCAGCCACTACACACAAAGTCTGCAATTACCCACCAAGACTTTAGTTAAGTGGCTCTTTCAGGGGATTCATGAAAGAAAGGGGAGCGGCTCTTTGGTTGTTGCCGGAGTGGAGTTAAAGAGAAGGTCACAAGAAACCAAATGGAGTACCTGATTTGAGGGACGCAGGAAGGAGGAAAGAAAGGTGAACTTAATCCTCCCCCTGCCATGAAGGATTTGCAGAAGTGTGGGGCTTGGGCTTGTACCCAGAGCAGAGAATAAGTCGAATCTGAACATGGTTTTATGTTAAGGGTGGTGACATCCAGGTGACACCTGAGTTGTAGAAAATGATTTCCTTATTTTATTAAACGCTGTTTACTAGACTGAGAATCAGATTTGCTAAGTCATGATTATGACAATGCATTTACTGAGAAGAGGATAATCATAAATTTGTTCTATAGAAAAATCATTCCAGAGTGGGTTATAAATTGTTTGCTTCACAAATATGGAAGGGGAGATTATCAGAACAAATCGACTCTACAGAACAAGGATATCAATGCAGCATCAATAATTACTTAAATCTGAGATATCAGCAGTGTTGAGAATAGAGTACTTTCTAAGTGTGAAGGCTATCATTAGATCACAGTTGACATTTACCTGTACAGTTTTTTTTTTCTGGTTTTGATGACAAATTCATGCCAGAACAATTAAATTTACTATCCTGACAAAGTAACAGAGATATTAATAAGGGAAACCAATAGACGTAGTCTCATATTATTATCAATATATAATTGGTTTCTTTTATTGAGAATGCCTAAGAAACATGGTGCTCTGTAAGAACATGGTTATTAGTTTAGAATCATTATGTAAAATATATCAGAACGATAAATTTTCAAGTAATTCTAGTAAATAGAATTAACATTTATCTGTGTATCTTCAACTACTAGTACAGTACTTGATAACAGGCCCTTATTAAATGTTAATTAAATGACAAATGTAAGTAAATTTTTCCTGAAGAGCCACAATTTTTCAAAATACTGCAATTATTCTATCATTTTAAATAGAATTACCACTGGCTAAAACTAGAAAGTAAGAAATTTGGGTTGAATTTATAGTGAACATATGACTCATTGTTGAAACTTCATATTGAAATAAATTTTCTCTGTTTAATGGTAAATCATTATTCTTTACACTTTATTACCAGTTATAAACATATCTTTGCTCTTGTGTGACCTCAGTAGTGTTGAATAGTGGATAAATTTGGATTTATGATATTTTTCCTAACATAGGGTCACTTCAAAATCTGGGAATAATTTGTGGGGCATTTTCTGTGTTCTTGGCATTTTTCTTACCTCCAGGGAGACTTCTGTAACATTTGAAAGCATTATTCTTCATATTCTCCTGGTGACAAAGGTTGAGGTAAAATGTATTTGCTAAGTTCTGAAGAGTCACTTACCAACTATCAAAGTGTCCTCAGAATACTTGTTCATTTTAACAACCTACTAGCAAGGAAAAAAGAGCTGGCAAAGAAAATGCCAAAGTTGTCTAGAGCTGCCTCCTGACGTTTAATCTCCAGGAGAGTGTGTCCAAAATTTCATCCGCTCTTGTACCACTTTTGTGAGTTTCTTCATATGCTTACTCTAGCCTTTATGTATCATTTACTCTATTAGGTCCTTACTCTTTTTCTTAAAAGTCAGATCACTTTTAAAAATTTAATTCAGTTTTTAAAAAGAAATATTATAATGATACCACAAAAGAAGAGTAAGATCTCTGGTCATTAAAGTAACCAGAAAAATAAAAATCTATAAAAAAAATGTCATATTCCATATAGATACCATTAACTATGGTGGTCCCATGCTTGATCCTGCGCAGTCTGTGTTGAAAAGTGAAATTAGTGAGTGTTAGGCCATAACAAGGACATAAGATCACCAAACATACACTGAAATAACCAAAAGTGTAATAAAGATTTGAGTCCAAGTTATTTAATTCCCTGACATTTATCCCCCAAATTATCTCAAGCACTACCAGCTATACTCATTATATGCCCTGGAAATACTGTTTTAGGTGAAAGCCTCTTAAGACCACCTAATTAGTCATTAAGTGCCTTGTAATGCACCAAATTATAGCTTTTCCAAAATATAGCAGAAAGTTAGCTCTAATTATTTTCTGTCCTTCACTTTTCTCATACTAGCAAACATTGTTCCCATCTTCTTTTAAGAACCAAAGTCAAATGAGCTTAAAGCCCAGCATTGTTTTAGGGACTGATAATATAGGTAGAAAGTAAAGGCTGAGTAGGCGATTGATTAATAATCATTTAATGTCTTAAATACCATAAACCTACATAGAGGCCTAGAGCAATCAAGTTAGGCTTGAGGAAAGCTTCTGATTTTTGCCTCATATGACATTGTCATCAAAAACTAGACATACTATAAGGCAGTAAACAATAGAATTAATTTATGAAAAAAATTAGCACAGCATTTCAAATGAATCTGAACTTTACATTAAAAAAAAAATAATCCAAATCAAGTTTTTAAAGGATAGTATGTTGAACTGAATTTTTGACATTTTGGATAATAATAAGGAAATTGACAATATAAAAATAATTAGGTAAGTTATTGTTTATTTATAAGATAAAGTTAAGGTGCAATAAATATAAAGTGAAAAACAAAAGAGTATAAAGATAAGCACATCAGGAAAAGATGTAAAGCCAAAGGAAACTCCAAGTAAAAAAGAATGAATTAATATAATATTTTATCTTAAATTCGTACTTGCAAATGGAACTGTAGTGATAGATGATGTTATATAACTAAGAAGTAACAACTGCTATTTTGCTCAATAGTGGTTAGATTCTTATTACGACATTAATTCAGTTTTAATCTCTGTGTTTTAAACAAGTAGGAGCAAAGTTGTCAAAGAAGAGGAACTAATGTAAGTAAAGATGGAAATTGGATTCCAGTAGGAGAAGAAAAAGGAGTTGGAATGATTTACTGTTTAATCTGAGAAAAAAATTTCTGAAACTATATTTAATCCTTTCCAAATTTGCTTCTGTAATATCATTTGCATCTCCAACCTAATTTCCTAATATGTGAATGAAAGTGAAAAGAATTTCACCTTAAAATTTCTGATGTTTCACTAGATAAAAAAAATTATTAATTATTTTACCAATATTCAGAGATATAAATGGAGAAATATAGTTCATTCACAGAGATTCTCATGTAAGTACATCAAGAAATGTAAATGATAACTAAGCCAAATTCATTAATAAAATATATTTGCAAGGAAAATAACATTATAACTTCCATTAATTACAGTGTATAACTTTTAAATTATTTATGTTGGGGGGCGCCTAGGTGGCTCAGTTGGTTAAGTGTCTGCCTTTGGCTCAGGTCATGATCTTGGGGTCCTGGGATCGAGCCCTGGGTCCAGCTCTCTGCTCAGCGAGAAGTCTGTTTCTCCCTCTCCTTCTGTGTGCTCTCTCTGTCTCTCAATTAAATAAATAAATCTTTTAAAAAATAAATTATCTTTGTTGGACTATAGAAAAAACTATGTTGCTTATAAAATTTATTATTATAATTATTTCAGTATTACAAACAAGGTGATAAAGCACTATTCTTGTTCTATCTGCACCCGTTTTTCAACAGTAAATTAAAGCTCTGAATTTTAAGACTGTAATAGGCAAGACATATAATCCTAAAGATGTTTTTGGCTTTATGGAGCAAGTAAATAATCTATCAATTAAATAAGTTCAGTCAGTATTAATTAAACGTGTCCTGTGGATATAGCTTGAGAGAAAATAATTTAACTTGAAATCTAGAAAAATTCCCTTGATACAAGGTATTCTTTCTGATCTGAATATCAATCAAAGTTGTATCAAAAACTTGAATGTATTACAAGTTTGAATGATGGCACTTATATTAGCCATACATTGCTGTGCAATAAACCATCCCTAAACACATGTCTGACAACAGTTGTTTATTATCTCTCACAATTTTTGCAGGGAAGTAACTTGAGAGCAGCTTTGAGCAATTCTGACTTTGGATCTCTTACAAGATAGCAGTCTTTACAGATTGCAGCTGGGGCAGCAATCAGCTCAGGGTGTGATGGGTCTGGAAGATCCATTTATGAGGTGGCTCATTCATATTGCTGGCAAGTTGGTGCTGGCTGTCAGTTCTACTCCAATGGGCCTCTCCACAGGGTTGCCTGATTGTTCTCACAGTGCGAAGGCTGGCTTCCCCCAGAGAAAGCAATCTGAGAGACTGAGGTAGAAGCCATAATGTCTTTTACTGCCTAGGCCTTGGAAATCACACAACATCCCTTTCACTGTATTCTATGAGTCACATAAGTCAGCTCTAATTAAGTGTGAGAATGTTCCACCCAAATGCTTGAATACCAAGAAGCAAGGTTCACTGGAGGCCATCTTGGAAACTGGCTACCACAATACTTACAATTTGTTGGATTACTTTTGAGCACAGAAATTATTAGATATTAAAAAATGAATTTCTGTATTTTAGGGAAAAAAAACTTCTAGGTTTTATTTATAAACTGAATCTACCCACTCAACTTTCCCATTGTCTCCCAACAGATAAGCTGGTTTATTTGTATCTCTTAAATATGGTATTTTTATTTCCTACTCTGTAGTTTTGCTCATATTTTTCTCTTTTTTAGAAAATTTAATAAAAATCTTAGAGAACATGGATAATTTTTTTCTTCAAAGTTCAGCTGAAGTTGTACCATCTGCATGAAGCCTTATTTATTAGTTCTGTTTACAATAACTATCTTCTCCTTAGAATTTCTATATATACTATTCTTTTCTTTTTTTTTAAGATTTTATTTATTTATTTGACAGAGAGAGACATAGCGAGAGAGAGAACACAAGCAGGGGGAGTGGGAGAAGGAGAAGCAGGCTTCCCACGGAGCAGGGAGCCCCACGCGGGGCTCGATCCCAGGACCCTGGGATCATAACCTGAGCCGAAGGCAGACGCTTAACGACTGAGCCACCCAGGTGCCCCTAAATACTATTCTTAAACCACACAATTAAATATTTAATGAGTACTTTTCATTCACTTAACAGACAATAACTGAATGCCTACTATGTACTAGGACTATACTAAGTAATGGCATAAAATTAATGATTTATTTCCCTTACCAATCCAAAGAATTTACTTATATATCTTATATTCATGATACTAATACTTAATATATTAGCTCTGTAAGTGTATTTTTCAAATTGGTAAATGTAAGTTTTTTTTTAAATGTCCCCAAATATACATTTTGTATGCAGAAAATGTTTTATAGAAGTTAATTTGGTTTGGGAAGTATATATTCAACTATTATCTGATTTATCTACTGATTTATCTACTTATTATAAGCAAATTTAGCAATCATTTTAGAGAAATTTTAACATTTAGTCCTATTTATATATTTGGTTAAATTCCCTTAAATATGTAAAACTCTATTAATAAATTGAAAATATTTAACATATACCAGTTTGCCTGTCTTTTAGGATTTTGTAGAGATCAAGTACATAAAAGTACTTTGTAAACCCTAATTAATGCATAAATATGGCATTATTGTTATTAAATCAGAAGGTCATATGTGCTTCTGTATTAAAACGATTCAATAGTAAACAAAGCACTTGACTTTGTTCATACGTATTTTTTTATTTGAGAGAGAGGGTGAGCCAGAGCACAAGTGGGGGGAGGGGCATAGGGAGAGGGAGCAGACTCCCTGCTGAGCAAGGAACCCAGTGGGGGTTCTCTATCCCAGGATCCTGGGATCATGACCTGAGCCAAAGGCAGACACTTGCTTAACCAACTGATCCACCCAGACGCCCCTGCTCATAAATACTTTTAATAAATGTTTTATCATTTCTTAGAATGTCTACAAATGTTTTTAAATAGTGCTTTCTTACCCTGAATTAGATGGAGATTGGAGAAAGTTGAATTTAAATGAAGATAAAGACCTCAGGAGGATTAAACATTATTCCAATGCATGAAAGCCTGTCTTGAACACAAGAAGCATAGCAAGCAAGCTTTGATTTGGACTTCACAAGACAGGTTCCAGCCTCAAAGAGGACATGTCTAAGATCAGAGATCTTGAGATGCATTGCTAGACATGAGTTCTCAGGCCATCGTTTAGTCTAGTAGAGCAAGACTTACAAACCAATGAATGCATATCAAATTAAAGAGGATGAGTGCCTAGGAGTGCTAAAATAATTTTAGGTAGTGACATCTGACAGAAAGCTAGCTCAATACAAGGGGACAAACCTGAGCAGGGGCAAGTCCTACAGGGAAAGCTTCTGACCCTAAATAAGTAAGGGTGAATGACAACCTAAAATTCAAGAGAAAAACAGAATGGGATTGAGAGGAAAATGATAACATCTAAATTAAAGTTTAAAAGTATACAGTGTCCAAAAACAAGCATACAGTGTCTTCCCTATTCTTAAGAGATTTGTACTAGAGATGGGGTGGGGTGGGTGGGGTGGAGAGGGGATGATGGAGAATCCACAAATATTGTATGAATAATGACAATAGAGATTTATTTACTAAAAATAGATTGATCTTGTCATCAAACGCTTCAGAGGGCTGCATTTCTCTCCATAGCTTTTTTTTTCTTGGTATTTTTAAAAGTTTTCTGATTAAATATATTCAGCTTCTGTTATTTACTAATCTCTCTTAAAACCTTAAGGAGTCTTATCATCTACCTAATAAGACAGCTTATTTCCTTTTTAATAGATCCCAGATTTAATATTAAGTTTCTTAAGCTCAAGCTCTATATTTTATTCATTCTTCCCAATTTTTGTTATAATCATAAAAGGGTAACGTAGATGGAAAAGTACAAAAATATAAATATACATATCATGAATACCTATTAGCTAGAACCTGGTGTAATTATGACCCAGATTAAGAAATAGAGTATCTCCAGCAGTGCAGAAACTTCTAGAGAATATTCTATGAGTCATATCTCTCTCCCACTGTTCTAGAGGTAATTTGTAGCTAACCTGATTTATGGTAATCATTTCTAACCTTTCTTTATAGGTTTGCTTCTATTTGTACATTTGAATATGATAGAATTTAAATTTGTTCTTAGCTTTACATAAATTTCAATATATTGTGGTATTTTTGTTTTGTTCAATATCATATTTTAAGATTTTTTATTTTATTGATTATAGCTATGGTATGTTCATTGTTGTTGCTGAGTATGGTTTATTGAATGAATAAACCATAATTTACTTATTAATTTTATAATTCAGACATTTGAGCTGTCACTAATTTTTCTCTATCATAAAAATGTGCTGCTATGAGCATACTTATATTTCTTTTTTCAAAAATGAAGTACCTATTTAAGACTACCAATTGTTTTTGTTTTTGTTTTTGTTTTGGGATTGGGTTGTTTTAATTTTCCTTACTGATTTGTAGTTTTTTCTATATATTCTAGATGCATCTTTTTTTGGTCAGTTATATCCATGTCAAATAACTTGTCTCATTTTGTGGCTGTCTTTTCATTTTTGCTGTTATTTCTTTTGATAAACAGAATAATTTATTCTAATGCAACAGAATGTATGTCTTTCATTTGTCGTTAGTGTTGTGTATTTTCCTAGAATAAAGTTACACAGATATTCTCCTATGTTTTCTTCTTAAAGTTTTAAAGTTTAAATTCTACATTTACATCAGTATGTAATTCATCTGGTTTTGGCTTTTGTGTATGGTGTTACATGGGAATGGATTTTAATTTTGCCCCAGTGTCTATCTGATAGTCCCAGCAGCATTAATTAAAAAGGCCAATCCTTTCCCACTGCTCCATTGTACCATCTTTGTTCTGTATCAAAGAGCCATATATTTGTAGGTCTGTTTAAGTCCTCTCAATTTTATCCACTGACTTATGTGGCATCAATGCACCATTGCTTGATACTTCTACCATGCACCAATTTGACAGTTTTAATTACTATATCTTTATGACGAGGGACTTGATAACTGTTGGGACAAGTTCTCCTTTTTTGTTTTTCTTCTTTAAGAATGACTTTCAAGATTTTCTTTTTCTTTAAAGATTTTATTTATTTATCTGAGAGAGAGAGAATGAGAGAGAGAACACGAGAGGAGAGAGGGTCAGAGGCAGAAGCAGACTCCCCGCTGAGCAGGGAGCCCGATGTGGGACTCGATCCTGGGACTCCAGGATCATGACCTGAGCCAAAGGCAGTTGCTTAACCGACTGAGCCACCCAGGCGACCACTTTCAAGATTTTCTTGACTTTATGCATTTCCATATAAAACTTATAATCGGCTTCTTATATTCCACAACAAAATTTATTAGGATTTTAACTGGAATTATATTGAATCTCTAGGTCTATTTGGAGAAAATTAACATCATTTAAAGGGTGGGTGGCCCAATCAGTGAACATAGTTTATTTTTCTAACTTTTAAGGTTTTCTTTAATCTTTAATTTCATTCAATACATTTTATTCTTCTTCTTTTAAGAATCATGCCTATCCTAAAAAAAAGAATCATGCATATCTTTTATTAGAATTATTTATAGGTACTTGGTGTTCTTTTTTTGATGTTTTTTAGAAATTGTATTTTGCTAAATTTTCTTTTTCAAAGAGCTGTTGCACAGATAGAAATACAATTAATTTATATAAATTCTATGTCAAGAAATCTTAGGTCTTTAATTCTAATAATTTATCAGTAAATTCTTGCAGATTTTCTACTTACACAATCATACCGTATCATGTCCAAATACTAAGTTTTTATTTTTTCCTTTTCCAATTATTGTAATATTTATTCTTCTTGTTTTACAGTACTAGGTAGCATATCTGGTACAATGTTTTATAAAAGTACATTACTGGGGGCCCCTGAGTGGCTCATTTGGTTAAGCCTCCGACTCTTGATTTCAGCTCAGGTCATGATCTCAGGGTTGTGAGACAGAGCCCACATCAGGCTTTACATTTAGCACAGAGTCTGCTTGAGATTCTCTCTCTCCATCTGCCCTTCCCCACCACCACTTGCACTCTCTAAATAAATATATAAAATCTTTAAAAAAAAGTAATATTACTGGACAAGGTTGTCTTGTTGTCATTCTCAGAGGGAAAGCTAACAATTCTCCACTATGCATGGTGATTGCTGTAGTTTTTGAAGTTATTCTGTCAGATTAAGAAAATCCCTTATAGTCTTGTTCCCTAAATGTTTTTTATGAAGAATAATATTGAATTGTTACAAGAGATTTTTTTGGCATTTTTCAGATGATTATATGTTGTTCTTATTCTGTCAGTCTAGTGAATTAAGTTGATTGATTTCTAGTTATTGGGGTTTTGTTTTGTTTGTTTTGTTCATGTGTTTTAAGGAACCTCTATGCCTGATGTGGGGCTCAAACTCACAATCACGAGATCAGGAGCCACAAGCTCCACTATAGGAGTCAGCCAGGTACACTGATTGATTTCCTGGTTTTAAACCAACTTCACATTGCTAATGTAATCCCAACTTGGATGTTAAGTAACTCTTTAATGTTTTGTTGGATTTTAAATCTTTTTTCATAATGAGGTTGGCCAACAGTATTCCTCTCTTATAATATTCCTCTCAGGTTTTGATTTTAGCCATTTGCTAGCCTCATAAAATAGATTGGGGAGCAAAGTTTCTATTTTTAGTCTCTGGAAGAGTTTGTGTAAAACTAGATTTATTTATTATTTGAATGTTAATGTAATTTTCTGGTGACACCAACTGGGCTAAGATTTTTCTTGGTGAAGGATTATTAAGTGCCAATTCAATCCTTTAATTCATTTAATTCATCCTACCAAACTTTTGTATTTCTTCTTTTTTTTAATTATATACTTTATTTTATTTTATTTATTTTTTCTTTTTCTTTTTTCAATTAATTTTATTTTATTATGTTATGTTAATCACCATACAATACATCATTAGTTTTTGATGTAGTGTTCCATGATTCATTGTTTGCGTATAACACCCAGTGCTCCATTCAGTACATGCCCTCTTCAATACCCATCACCAGGCTAACCCATCCCCCCACCCCCTCCACTCTAGAACCCTCAGTTTGTTTCTCAGAATCCATAGCCTCTCATAGTTTGTCTCCCCCTCTGATTTCCCCCCCTTCATTTTTCCCTTCCTACTATCTTCTTCTTCTTCTTTTTTTAAACATATAATGTATTATTTGTTTCAGAGGTGCAGGTCTGTGATTCATCAGTCTTACACAATTCACAGTGCTCACCAGAGCACACACACTCCCCAATGTCCATCACCCAGCCCCCCATCCCTCCCACCCCACTCCATGCCAACAACCCTCAGTTTGTTTCCTGAGATTAAGAGTCTCTTATGGTTTGTCTCCCTCTCTGGTTTCATCTTGTTTCATTTTTTCCTACCTTCCTCTATGATCTTCTCTCTTGTTTCTCAGACTCCTCATATCAGTGAGATCATATGATTCTTGTCTTTCTCTGATTGACTTATTTCGCTTAGCATAATACTCTCTAGTTCTATCCACATCGTTGCAAATTGTAAGATTTCATGTTTTTTGATGGCTGCATAACATCCTATTATATATATATACCAAATGTTCTTTATCTATTCATCTGTTGATGGACATCTTGGCTCTTTCCATAGTTTGGCTTTTGTGGACACTGCTGCTATAAACATTGGAGTGCACCTACCCCTTCAGATCACTACATTTGTATCTTTGGGGTAAATACCCAGTAGTGCAATTGCTGGGGCATAGGGTAGCTCTATTTTCAACTTTTTGAGGAAACTCTATACTGTTTTTCCAGAGCGGCTACACCAGCTCGCATTCCCACCAACAGTGTAGGAGGGTTCCCCTTTCTCCACATCCTCACCAACATCTGTCATTTCCTGGCTTGCTAATGTTAGCCATTCTGACTGGTGTGAGGTGGTATCGCATTGGGGTTTTGATTTGTATTTTCCTGATGCTGAGGGATGTTGAGCACTTTTTCATGTGTCTGTTGGTCATTTGGATGTCTTCTTTGCAGAAATGTCTGTTCATGTCTTCTGCCCATTTCTTGATTGGATTATTTGGTTTTGGGTGTTGAGTTTGATAAGTTCTTTATAGATTTTGGATACTAGCCCTTTATCTGATATGTCATTTGCAAATATCTTCTCCCATTCTGTCAGTTGTCTTTTGGTTTTGTTGACTGTTTCCTTTGCTGTGCAAAAGCTTTTTATCTTGATGAAGACCCAATAGTTCATTTTTGCCCTTGCTGCCCTTGCCTTTGGCGATGTGTCTAGGAAGAAGTTGCTGTGGCTGAGGCCAAAGAGGTTGCTGCTTGTGTTCTCCTCAAGGATTTTGATGGATTCCTGTCTCACATTTAGGTCTTTCATCCATTTTGAGTCTATTTTTGTGTGAGGTGTAAGAAAATGGTCCAGTTTCATTCTTCTGCATGTGGATGTTCAATTTTCCCAACACCGTTCGTTGAAGAGACCGTCTTTTTTCCATTGGACATTCTTTCTTGAGTTGTTGAAGATTAGTTGACCATACAGTTGAGGGTCCATTTCTGGGCTCTCTATTCCATTCCATTGATCTATGTGTCTGTTTTTATGCCAGTACCATACTGTCTTGATGTTTACAGCTTTGTAATATGGCTTGAAGTTCGGAATTGTGATGCCACCAGCTTTGCTTTTCTTTTTCAACATTCCTCTGGCTATTTGGGGTCTTTTCTGGTTCCATACAAATTTTAGGATTATTTGTTCCATTTCTTTGAAAAAAGTTGATGGTATTTTGATAGGGACTGCATTAGATGGGTAGATTGCTCTAGGTAGCACTGATATTTTCACAATATTTGTTCTTCCAATCCATGAGAATGGACTGTTTTTCCATTTCTTTGTCTTTGTCGTCCTCAATTTCTTTCAAGAGTATTCTATAGTTTTCTGAGTATAGATTCTTTGCGTCTTTGGTTAGATATATCTAACAAAATATCTAACCAGATATATATAACCTATACCTATATAGGTATCTTATGGTTTTGGGTGCAGTTGTAAATGGCATCAACTCCTTAATTTCTCTTTCTTCTGTCTTGTTGGTGGTGTATAGAAATGCCACTGATTTCTGTGCATTGATTTTCTATCCTGCCACTTTACTGAATTCCTGTGTGAGTTCTAGCAGTTTTGGGGTGGAGTCTTTGGGTTTTCCACATAAAGTATCATATCATCTGCAAAGAGTGAGAGTTTGACTTCTTTGCTGATTCGGATGCCTTTTATTTCTTTTTGTTGTCTGATTGTTGAGGTTAGGACTTCTAGTACTATGTTGAATAACAGTGGTGATAGTCGACATCCCTGCTGTGTTCCTGAACTTAGGGGGAAAGCTGTCAGTTTTTCCCCATTGAGAATGATATTCGCTGTGGCTTTTATGATATTGAGGTATGTACCCTCTATCCCTACACTCTGAAGGGTTTTAATCAAGAAAGGATGATGTATTTTGTCAAATGCTTTTTCTGCATCTATTGAGAGGATCATATGGTTCTTGTTCTTTCTTTTATTAATGAATCACATTGATTGATTTGTGGATGTTGAACCAACTGTGCAGCCCAGGAATAAATCCAACTTGGTCGTGGTGAATAATCCTTTTAATGTACTGTTGGATCCTATTGGTTAGTATTTTGGTGAGAATTTTTCATCCATGTTCATCAGGGATATTGGTCCATAGTTCTCCTTTTTGATGGGGTCTTTGTCTGGTTTTGGGATCAAGGTAATGCTGGCCTCATAAAATAAGTTTGGAAGTTTTCCTTCCATTTCTAGTTTTTGGAACAGTTTCAGAAGAATAGGTATTAATTTTTCTTTAAATGTTTGGTAGAATTCCCCTGGGAAGCCATCTGGCCCTGGGCTCTTGTTTGTTGGGAGATTTTTGAATACTGCTTCAATTTCCTTACTGGTTATGGGTTTGTTCAGGTTTTCTATTTCTTCCTGGTTCAGTTTTGGTAGTTTATACATCTCTAGGAATGCATCCGTTTCTTCCAGATTATCTAATTTGCTGGCATATAGTTGCTCATAATATGTTCTTATAATTGTTTGCATTTCTTTGGTGTTGGTTGTGATCTCTCCTGTTTCATTCATGATTTTGTTTTGGGTCACTTCTCTTTTCTTTTGATAAGTCTGGCCAGGGATTTATCAATCTTACTAATTCTCTCAAAGAACTAGCTCTTAGTTTCGTTGATCTGTTCTACTGTTCTTTGGGTTTCTATTTCATTGATTTCTGTTTTGATCTTTATTATTTCTCTTCTCCTGCTGGGTTTAGGCTTTATTTGCTGTTCTTTCTCCAGCCCCTTCAGGTGTAGGGTTAGGTTGTGTATCTGAGACCTTTCTTGTTTCTTGAGAAAGGTTTGTATTGTATATACTTTCCTCTTAGGACCACCATTGCTGCATCCCAAAGATTCTGAACTGTTGTGTTTTCATTTTCATTTGTTTCCATGAATTTAATTCTTCTTTAATTTCCTGGTTGACCCATTCATTCTTGAGTAGGATGCTCTTTAGCCTCCATGTATTTGAGTTCTTTCTGACTTTCCTCTTGTGATTGAGTTCTAGTTTCAAAGCATTGTGGTCTGAAAATATGCAGGGAATGATCCCAATCTTTTGGTACCGGTTGAGACCTGATTTGTGACCTAGGGTGTGATCTGTTCTGGAGAATATTCCATGGGCACTACAGAAGAATGTGTATTCTCTTGCTTTGGGATGCAATGTTCTGAATATATCTGTGAAGTCCATTTGGTCCAGTGTTTCATTTAAAGTCTTTATTTCCTTGTTGATCTTTTGCTTAGATGATCTGTCCATTTCAGTGGGGTGAGGGTGTTAAAGTTGCCCACTATTATTGTATTGTTGTTGATGTGTTTCTTTGCTTTTGTTATTAATTGGCTTATATAATTGGCTGCTCTCATGTTAGGGGCATAGATATTTAAAATTGTTAGATCTTCTTGTTGGATAGACTCTTTAAGTAGGATACAGTGTCCTTCCTCATCTCTTATTACAGTCTTTTCTTTAAATTCTAATTTGTCTGATATAAGGATTGCCACCCCAGGTTTTTTTGATGTCCATTAGCATGGTGGATGGTTTTCCACCCCTTCACTTTAAATCTGGAGGTGTCTTTGGTTCTAAAAGGAGTCTCTTGCAGGCAGCATATTGATGGGTCTTGTTTTTTTATCCAATATGATAGCCTGTGTCTTTTGATTGGGACATTTAGCCCATTTACATTCAGGGGCACTATTGAAAGATATGAAATTAGTGCCATTGTATTGCCTATAAGGTGACTGTTAGCATATATTATCTCTATTCCTTTCTGGTCTATGTTACTTTTTGGTTCTCTCTTTACTTAGAGGACCCCTTTCAATATTTCTTGTAAGGCTGGTTTCATGTTTGCAAATTCTTTTAATTTTTGTTTGTCCTGGAAGTTTTTTTTTATCTCTCCTTCTATTTTCAATGACAGTCTAGCTGGATATAGTAGTTTTGGCTGCATATTCTTCTCATTTAGTGCTCTGAATATATCATGCCAGTCCTTTCTGGCCTGCCAGGTCTCGGTGGATAGTCTGCTGCCAATCTAATGTTTCTACCATTGTAGGTTACAGACCTCTTGTTCTGAGCTGCTTTCAGGATTTTCTCTTTGTCTCTGAGTCTTGTAGGTTTTACTATTAGATGTCAGGGGGTTGACCTATTTTTATTGATTTTGAGAGGGGTTCTCTGTGCCTCCTGGATTTTGATGCCTGTTTCCTTCCCCAAATTAGGTAAGTTCTCTGCTATAATTTGCTCCAATATACCTTCTGCCCCTCTCTCTCTTTCTTCTTCTTCTGGGATCCCAATTATTCTAATATTGTTTCATCTTATGGTATCACTTATCTCTCGAATTCTGCCCTTGTGATCCAGTAGTTGTTTATCTCTCTTTTTCTCAGCTTCTTTATTCTCCATCATTTGGTCTTCTATATCACTAATTCTCTCTTCTGCCTCATTTATCCTAGCAGTTAGAGCCTCCATTTTTAATTGCACCTCATTAATAGCCTTTTTGATTTCAACTTGGTTAGATTTTAGTTCTTTTATTTCTCCAGAAAGGGATTCTCTAGTATCGTTCATGCTTTTATCAAGCCCAGCTATTATCTTTATAACGTCATTCTGAATTCTAGTTCTGACATCTTACTAATGTCTGTATTGATTAGGTTCCTGGCAGTCGGTACTGCCTCTTGTTCTTTTTTTTTTGAGGTGAGTTTTTCCATCTGGTTATTTTGTCCAGAGGAGAATAGATGAATGAGAGAACAAAATGCTAACAGGGTAAAAATGACCCCAGAAAAATATACACTGAACAAATCAGAAGAGACCCAAAACTGGTGGGAAAAGAAAGGGAAAGAAAAAAAAAGAAAGATTATGATCAGGCTGGTGAATAGATAAGAGCCACACACTAGATTTTGGGCGTATTTTGGTCTGTTAGAAGAAACTGCCTCCCAAAATTTTAAAGAAAGTAAAACTTATATATGTACAAAAATAAGGGTAAAATAAAAATGAAGGGATGGAATATGACTATAAAGATGAAAATTATATTGTTGAATGAAAATTATAAAAGATTTTATAAAAGGAATTGATAGATAAGAAGTTGGTTGAAAAAAGAAAGATGAAAAATTAAAAAAAAAGGGGGGAGAGAATGTGATCAGGCAGGAGACTAGAACTGAGCCATACACTAGAGATTTAGGGTATATTTTGGTCTGTTGGAAGAAACTGTATCCCAAAATTTTAAAAAGAGAAAAACATATATATACAAAAAATAAAGTTAACTAAAATTAAAGGATAGAATATGACTCTAAAAATGAAAATTAAAAAAGATTTTAAAAGGGGATTGATAGATTGATAAGATGTTGGTTGAAAAAGGGAAAAAGAAAAGTTTAAAAAAATAGAAAAAGAAAAAATAAAGAAAATTTAAAAAAATTGACTTTGAAAGACTCAAGAATCATGGGGAAAAGAAGCCATGAATTCTATGTGCTGTACTCTCCTTTCTCTGGAGTTTTGCAGTTCTCATTGATCGGTAAACCTGTTCTTGCTGATCTTCTGGGGGAGGGGCATGTTGCAGTGCCTGAGGCAGAATTGCACCACCCTTGCCAGGGGCCAGGCTAGGTAATCTGCTCAGGAGAAGAGGCCCAAAAGCGTACCTTTGAAGAACCCATGAAAATGCACCACTCTACAGGCTCTGAGCACAACTTATGGTGCCAGGTCAAGTAATAACTCATTCAACTTTCTCACTCCTTCCTCACTCTGTTCCCAACATAGAGTGGTCAGAAAGCAGCTGGAGAGGGGACAGTGAAGCAGAAAAACAGAGACACTATGAAGAACCCACTCTGTAGAATTCCATCCCACACTGACATGTGCTATAGAAGAGAATTTTCAATTATTATTTTGGATTGCATATTCTAATTTTGAATTGATATACACTGCAAACTTAGTTGTCTATAGAAAATTGTTCCCTTCTTAAGAGTGACCAAAAAAGCCGTGGGACTTCAATATTTTCATCATAGGCAGGAAGTTTATGCTCACCAGATAAATTGTAGAGATAGTGGGAAACAAAAATAGAGTAGAATTTTAATCACATTTTATGATTTGTAGCTTCTAAATTCTTTAACTCATTTTCTAAGTTTTATGCTTTTTTAAGACTATGAAATAAGAGTAGTAATCCATGCCAAGTTAATTATTTATAGCTATATTTCAATAAAAGCATTCTTAGTCATGAAAAATGAAAACAAATGGTGACTGGTGTATGTCTTTAAAATTCTGAGATTGAGCTAGAAAGCCTAATCAATTGTAGGAAATTGCCCCAGAACCCTGTCCTTTCAAAATCCATTGCATCAACACAAACATGGTGATATGTTTGCAAATTATACACTTAATGTTTATATGGAATCCTATAAATTCTATGAAATAGATGAAGGAGTTAACCCCAATGCCCAGAGGTTGGACAGAGAGGTGAATGAGAGATTCAAGAACGGTATAAGTGCACAAATATTTGTAGGAGAGAGAACATTGCACAATTTAAAGAGGTATGTATTCCTCAGGTTTAACTGAATAATGCTGTGAGGGAATATGAGGTCCAGAGTTACCAGAAAACCTGAAAATAAGATTGTCAGTTTCCTCCTTTGTTGCTGTTTTGTGAAATTTTGTCATTTTTAAATATTTTCCTGTTGTCATAAAACACTATGTGGCCAAACACACACCTGCACTTGCAGATTATGTCAGAGGATGCTAGTCTGTGAACTCTGGAAGAAAGCCTGTTTGATTCTTCCTGTAACTTATCCCAATTTATTAAGTAATGGCAGGTGATAAATCAGTTGACAAATTTCAACTTGTCATTTTCTAATACTGGACGTTTTCCTGCATATCTAGCACAGATTCATAACATCACAGTTTCTCAATCTCTTTTCAAGCTTACAAGATATTTATTAACATTGGTCATTTAATTATCCATACCTTCTCAAGCTCCTCTGGCTCTAACACTTCTCTAGGAACCGGAAATATTTGTGTTTGGATTATTGAACACATCCTGACACCACTTGAAACTTTGATGGGAATATTATAGCAGTTTCTCTAATCAAACTATTATTCAAGGTGGTTAATATTGAGCAGCAATGGGACAGGCTCATGGTCTTTCAGTGTTAATAAAAACAGGAAGAAGATTAATAGTAGAATGGAAAATAATCAATAGGATTTTATAATGAGTAGGGAATCTCCTTACAACGGGATGGTACCTATATGTCTATGGAGATTTTAGTGCTTCAGCCAATATTTTGTCTTGGCCAAATCTAGTTTCTATTATACTAAGCTAGTACAAGCAAAAAAAAAAAAAAGTTGCACTGAATTAATACCAAAATTCTCTCTGAAAACACTTGACCTTAGCACTTTTCTTTAAAGGTATTTAAAGGTAAACATCTCTGGTCATTTTGTGGGTATGGGGCAATAAAAAGAGTTCAGATGACTAGTCAGGAAATTGGTCTAGTCCAGGATTTCTCAAAATGTATGTCCATGTACCAGTATATAAAAATTATTTGTAGTAATTGCTGGAAGCCTAGCTGTTTGGATTTTACTGGAAGATCACAGCGGTGAGCCCTAGGAAAATCTATTTTTAACAGACACCTTAAGTGATTCTTATGAGTAATAAATGTTAAGACCTACTGATCTCAGTAACAGCGTGTGTGTGTCCTTGGGTTCTTCTCTGACAATGAACCCAGTAACAGCAGTTTGTACAATCCCCTAGGCAGCAGCAAGGATTAAATGAGATAATTGACCAATAAAGTACTTTGAAAAATGTGTAGTATTTTGCAAATGGAATGGATGAACCAGCAAGAGATTTAATGAGAAGAAGAAAGAACCTGGGGCACCTGGGTGGCTCTGTCGGTTAAAGCCTCTGACTCTTGGCTTCGGCTCAGTTCATGATCTCAGGGTCACAGGTTCAAGCCCCGAGTTGGGCTGGGCCCTCAGTACAGAGTCTGCTTGAGATTCTTTCCCTCTGCCCCCGCTTCTCTATCTCTCTCTCAAATAAGTAAATAAAATCTTTTTAAAAAAAGAAGAAGAAAGAACCCTACTGAATACCAGGTTTATAAAAGTACTGGAAGTCCTATGGGGAGCCCTCCTCCTGAATTATTAGAGTTTTGTTACATATCTTTCTCCCTCCCCTTCTCATTCCTGATATTTCTCCATTCCAACCATCTCTGAAAGGCTTCCTCTCTTTCTCCCTGCTTGTGGTACCTTCTCAGACTCCTTTAATCCCATCTTTACTCTCAATCTTTTCCTGGATGTCAGTGAATTTCTCTTTCTCTCTCTCTGTCTTTTTTTTTTTAAATCCCTCCCACCATCACATGTCTCCAAATTATATACAAATAATACCACATGGAAAATGGAAAAAGGTGTCTTTTGTTGATATGTACTCTGAGAAATGTCTCTCATGGCAGAGAACTGACACTTTACGTGAGAATCAGATACTTTCTTACAGCCCTATCTGAAAATTCCCAAAGGAAACAAACATTAGGGAATAGAGTTGAGCATCTGGATCCAAAACGAACAAATCTAGGAATAACAGGGTGAAAGTGAAGCAAGATAACTTGAGGCAAAATATACAGAAATTGCTCATTACAGAGAGATCATACAGCTATAGATCTGGAGGAAAACTTCCATATCATTTAGTCAAACTGCACTCCTATTATTGATGGAGAAATTAAAGACTTGAGAGGTTAAAACATTTGCTTTAAGCAAACTCTTTAAGCAAGCTTGTGGCCCCAGGTAACTAAGACCAAGGGCTTGTGGTCCCTGGTTCCTAAGACCAAGGGCTCTTGGCTTAGCCAACAGTATACTCCACCATTGCACAGGGCTGGCTTATGACACCAGTCAGAGCTCAGTGAAAAAAAAAAAGTTGTTAAATTGCCAAATATATGCATATAGCTAAAGTAGACTTTATGTAATATACAAGTAAATGGCGTATACATTGTAGGTGTTTTGTGTCTTTATTTGGCAAAGTAAAAACCTGTTAATTCCCTATCAACTGCCAAAGGGCATTTGATTATTTACTGATCAATGAAAATTTTAAAACCTGGGAATAACTGAATTATCTAATGCCTTTGCTTCTGGACAGGATTAAAATAAAGTCAATTACCAACATAGTGAATAAAGTGAATGAAGACCTCAGAGTTAGAGCAGTAAAACCTGTAATCAATGCATCTTTACAACTGCATTTTCATAACTGCATTTGGTAGGGATGAGGAATAGTGTGATCTAAGTGTTTCAGAATTACTCAATGAATGATACATAGAATTACAGGATACCATTGTTTTTCTCGTGAGCAAGAAATAGGAATGACTCAACACCTGCATTCTGATAGTCACACCATTCCTATGTGATTTGAACAGTCAGTATAAACCAAATGTGGGCATTTTCTGCTATTTATACAACAATAATGTCAATTTCATAAAGCAAAGCAAATCAGTTCAGCCAACTGAGAGAATATCCCAAAATGACCCTCACAACTTCTCCACTGTACAGGCCAAGGATAAAAATAAATATGGTCCTCAAGTTACTGAAAACAAATCCAGGAATATCTTGTACATTTTCAACTCTGCTGACTTTTGAAGAAATACATACAGTTCTCCAAATTAAAGCAAGAGCTAGTAAGTAAGCATCACCTATGTGTCCAAAGATAGGTCTTGGGGAAAAAAAAAAAAACAGATCAATTGGACATTGTCTTCATTCCCAATAGATGTACATTCAGTTAGATTGTAAATGGACTCTAGTAACAGGTTTTTAAATGGTTGGTGGCATTGTCATTTTTCTTTCTTCTACTTGGCAAATCTATAGAGTTGTAAACTTCAATTAATATGAAACTTGTACTCAACAAATGAGGCTGTCGGGAAAAGAAAGAAGAAAAGAAAAATAATAAGAAGCTTATGGATTCACATAATTTCATTATCTTAATCCCCAAATTGCAATTACTATTAATAGATCTTTAATTAGTTAATTCTATGCATTTAAAATGGCGGGTCTCATTTTTTAAAACCGGATTCGCAGGGAGAGAGAGTTGAGGGATGTCTCATTGTAGGAGAGAGGAGTAGTCACAATGGCCACGAGCTGGCAAGTGCAGGAGTGGCCTCTGTGCCCCAGGGACAGTATCTAAGAGCTCAGCATTTATGTCTTCACACTTGCCGAATGCCCTAGGAGGACCATTTCACAATTCATACCACAAAAAAAAAAAATTTCTTTTCCCATTTCAGTTAAAAACAAGCTCAATGTGTGATACAAATGGTTTTCTGTATTTTATGTGTGTGGTTTTTTAATAACTCAAGCACTATTTCAACACATGGCTCCTTGAATGTGTAACAGCCATAGAAAAACATATAAAGGTATTATAGCCAAAAGAGCAAGGGTAGAATGGCAGATACAGACCCAGCCAATAAGGAAAAATTCTCAAATTTATGAAATGTCTTCCTACTTATCCCTTGATTCTGTGAGTTAAATGTTAGCTTGCCTATTAATAACTAATATTTAAATAGTAATTTATGACTTACAGAGCACTTAAAATAGGTTTTCTGATTTTCATGTAACTCTAATACTGTGTCAACAAATATCGTTTTTCTCATATTTAGAGAAAGAAAAGGAGGCTAGGAAGTATTTAGTATCTTGGTCATTTTCAGCATACTAAGAAGTTAGACCCAAACTTGGTTCTCAATTGAAGTCAAGGTTCCTTCCACTAACGTATTCCACCTCTCAGATCAAGTGGTGTTTGAAGACAGGTAATAACATGTGAGGATGTTGACAATTCTCAGACTACAAAGTTAGAATCCTCGTTAAAAACAAACATAATTTTATTTATGAATTTCAGTGATTAGTGAGTTAAATAACCTACAAATCTGAAAGACACTTTAGAGAATACAGTCTGTATACATCAAATGGTGCCTGTATATATTGTGATTAAAAATATAACTTGGCAATCACCTTTCTAGTATCTCATACCCATTCTTCCATGAAAAATTTTCATGTGTTGGTTTTTCACTTTGTGAGAATTAACATTATAATTATTTAAATATTTGCTGATTTTGCATTAGAATCAATTTGGAAATAAGGCAGTTTATCTAAGGAATGGGAATTAATAAACTATATGACTCTGATTTCCCAAACTCAGCAAACCTTATGAAGTTCTCACATGCACAACACTGTGTTGGGTGCTTTGTGTACCTCTCTTCACGTGACCTCCCTAACACTCCTACGAGGTAGGCCCTGCACGCATCCTATTTTACAGCTGAGAAAGCTGAAGGTGAAGTAACTTATGCAAGTTCACAAAGAGAGTGAGTGGCAGAGCTGAAATTTGAACCCAGACAGTCCGGCTCCAAAAGAATTATAAATGTGACACTAAGTGATTAATTCACTAATAGTTATTTCCTCAGCTTCTTTTCTCCTCCTCCAAGTCCCATATTAGCTGCACTCACATTTATATTACAGCCAAGCACATTTTTTTTTCAACTAAATTAACAAGGGGTTGGTAGGCAAATGCCTACAACTCCTTTCAATGCATCCTCTACTAATTAACTGAATCAAGCGTATGAAGAGGATCATTATCACTAAGCAGAAACTCATTTGTGGCACTTAAGTTTGTGGTTTAAAGGTGTGGAAGATGTTAAGAGAGGCAGCAGTGGCTTCTGAATTACTCAAGTGACAAGTCTCTATCCTTCCTCTCTTCTATTCGAAAAACTCAACTTGCTACAATTTCACCACGCTGGAAGGCAGCAAACTATAAGGAAGATTTTGAAGAACAATATCCTCTGGTTTGGTTTTAAGCCACATCACTCTAGTATAATTTTATAGCCTCGTTTCCTAATGATTAAAATGGGAATCATAAAGTCAGCCTTAAATGTTGTGATGGAAGGAATCTGTGTAAAGGGCCAGGCAAAATGAATGGTAGATGTCAGGAGATGTTGTGATGACACTCACCTGGGTTAACTTGGACCCAATCCAACTGAGTCTGGGTTTTGACACAACTACTTTGGGTTCAAGCCAGAACATGACTGAATAGACAGATGTAAAAGCAGTTCATATTTCAGATGAGCAGCACACCAAGAATAAAATCAATGACTTCAACATTCTGGCTACTAACCTCACAATATAATTCATTACTGACTCTATACAAATAGGCAAATGATTGCCTTAGAAGAGGGCCTGCCTAGAATATTGTTGAACGTATTCAACAAAAGGTTGATAAAACTTTTCATTTCATTTGTTTTGAAGAGGAAGAAAGGAAGTGAATAATAATTGGAATATCAGGGAAATGGTAGCAATCTATATATACCACAATCTTGATATACACTCTCATTCAAACCAAAAAGTTCTTATCAAGAAAAATAATAAATCCTGGATTTCCCCAGAAAGCAGAGCCTGAGACAAAGGCTTGTGTGCAGACAGTTTGTAAAGGAGCGTGAAGTCTGGGAAAGGCATAGAGGACTACAGCAGTGAAATGGAGCAGGAACAGAGGAGGAAAGCACTCATTCACTGGCTCCATCCCCCCTTTCGACAAGAGTGGTCTCAGAGAGGACTACTGCCCCTGCTCTTCCGGCTCAGACATACAACTCTGCCAACTGGCGTTCTGCAGGTGACACATGCCTTGGTATCAGAATAACAGCAGACAGGAAAGCTAAAGATCTATATTCACTCAAGGCAAGGTGCTGTCAGGCTACGCAAGTGCGTAGCAGGTTGCCATAGCAACGGCCGGAGTAAACACAGCCAGCCAGGGTATAGGGAAAGACACAACAGGTGTTTAATACTTGTACAGGGACTGCTTCTATTTAGAGACTAGCTATGGTGATCTCCGCTGATATTTCTACAAGACACAAAACTTCTATTTACGTTTAGAAAACGATTTTTCTTTTCTTTTCTTTTTTTTAAAAACGATTTTTCTTATGGTTGTCCCAAATTTGGGAACCATATAGTGGCCTTTCTAGATGTAACTGTAATTGATATCACTGTTTTTTCACGTCGATGCTGATGTGGTGGTGTCTGCAACAGTACAAAAAGGATCTTGTTTGCTAACTGAAAGAGTTTCTTTTAACACCCAACAGGCATTATTATCCTAGCCTGATAGAGCTATAATGACCCACAGGAATTCAGTAACAGGAAAGGAGGCCCTTACTAACAGGAATTGAATGTCCTTTAGAGTACATTCCTGCTTTGACATTCAGTGTTTAGAAATGTGCATCTCAAATTGTTCTCAAAGATGAAGAGGAAGTTGGAAAGTGATGACTAAAAAAAACCGCATAGAAGTTACTTGAATTAGATAATTATTCACAAGTTAAAATATTTACCTGAAGCTTGAAATGTACCTTCATCAATGAAAAGGAAAGGACAGGCAATGATCCAGTAAAATAAAAGCTTTCTGAAACCCTCAAATGTGCATCATCATTTTCCCTCAATTATCTGAATAATTACAATTAGCAAGATAAAATCACCAGAGAACTTACTGGTGACAACTGATATGAGTCTCTTGAAAATAGGAATTCTAGAATGATCACTTCTACTTTTAAGCAGAGACTATTAAAAAAAATGAGTCGTGGAAAAAAATGAATGTTAAACAAATGGTTTGGGGACTAAATACTTTCCCATTGGATTTGTTTGCATATTGGTTCATTCTTCCCACAACAGATCACTCATTTTAGGTAAGAATTTCTGATAGTGATGAAGCTAAACAGAATAAGTAAAATGATCTGCTCTAGAGCAACTCATATGTGATCAAAAATAACACATGCATTAATGATGTGCGGTATTTATTTAACTTTCTTAAACTTCCCTTTTTGTGAACTTTGTTTTTTAAAAAAGCCGTTTTGTATTTTTAAGAAGTTGGTTGAGAATAAGTTTTCTCCTTGAATATTTCTAACTATAAGAAGATATTACATAAAGTATTTTATACCCCGAAAGGAAAGGTAGAGCCAGTTCTTTTTAGATATTCTTCCTCCCAAGGATTATAGTCAGAGTAGTTTATTTCTCCAGATTTGTTGTCAATTACTGTCACCTGGTACTAGATTGTCCATCTAACCCTATCACCTTCTCTCCTGGCTAGACTTTGGGAATTGGCTTACCTTTGATAAGAAGCCGCTTTGCTTATATTTTGTGCCCATTTTCATAGCCAGGGACCAAAGTAATCCACTTGTATCCATGTTCTATGCTATGAGTCATACATGTTCATAGTCTTTTCACAAGGGCAAGACAGTAAACTGGTAAGTGATTGTCATTGTAAGAAATTAAAAATGAAAAAAATGAAGGCAACTGTATCATTCCTTTAAGTGTTCACTCAGCTATGTGTCCTTATTATAACAGTTTAGAACTGTTACTGGACAGGGGTGCCTGGATGGCTCAGTCAGTTAAACGTCTGCCTTTGGCTCAGATCATGGTCCCAGGGTCCTGGGATCAAGTCCTGCATTGGGTTCCTTGCTCAGTGGGGTGCCTGCTTCTCCCTCTGCCTGCCACTCCCCCTGCTTGTGCTCTCTCTCTGCCAAATAAATAAATATAAATAAAATCTTAAAAAAAAGAACTGTTACTGGACAAACTACATATGATAATATATATGTCCCCTACTTTCAAGGTGCTTATAGTCTCGTAGAGGAAATAAGATATGCCTACAAATAATTTTGATAGAATCAAAAAAACAAGTGCCACAAGAGAGTTAGAAATACGAGCATCTAGGCGAGAAATAAATTGTTTTTCTATGTTATTAATTCTACAATAAGCAGGACTAAGAACTCCTGGGATTCAAGAGTAAAGAACACTCACCCCCTCATCCAGCTGCAGGGGCATTCCAACTACCCATGGATTTTAATTTACCCTGAACATCTCTATTTAAATATCTTATTAGGATTTCAAACTCACCATGTCCAAAGTCAAATACATCATTTTCTCCTTAAACTGTCTCCACCTATCTCTCCCTCCCTCGGTTCCCAAACCATTTCCCAACTCCTAGTATTCAGATACTCCTTTGTACATCACAGTCACGTTCTCCCTCATTGCCAGTCAAGAATATGTCAAATCACCAACTTTCTACTTCCTTTAAGCACTTCCCCAGATCCTTCTTTTTATTTTATTGATAGACTTTCAGACTTGCAATAGCATTTGCACTATTTTCTTTATCTTGTGTCTCTCTTGACTACAGTAGTCTAATTTATTTCCTGCTGACAGATTAATCTTCCCAATTTGTAGCTCCAATCATAACTCCCACACTCAAACACATTTAGAGGCTCGAAACTAATTAACTATTCAATTTTAACTATTGACTATTAACTAGTCAGTATCTCTCATCCTGGTAGTCAACATATATCTGGAGGCTCTATTTCCAACCTTATTTTCCAAAACTTACCTATGTCTAATCTGTGACCTCCTTACATGTGTACACTAGAATATTCTGATGTTTTCATGTTCCTATGCAAGAAACTCCATTGATCTGAAACCTCCTGTTTTTCAAATTTCAAATTTATCATAATTTCCACTTTTATATGAATTTTTTACTGATGCCCCACAGCCAAAACGAAGCTCCGGACCATTCTTTATTTACCACTTAGAACTTACAATACAATCAAAATTAGTTGACTCCTCTTTTCTCCCCCATTTCAAGGGCCATGGTTGAGTCTTACTGATCTCTGTAAATCTATAGCATTTAGCATAATGTCTGTCTTACAGTCTGTTTGATCCATTTTTTTCCCCATGAAACTGAATGTTCAATCACTAACAAAATGAATTTCTCCAAGCAATGATTCTTCAGATACCAATGAAATGATGTTTGCTCCTGTTTGCAAATGCCTAACACAGTTTAATCTTTCCTAAATTAATATCAAGTTCAAAAAGCAAATGGCACTGGAAGAGTACATTGTTTCCTGGCCCTCCTTTCTCTTAGAATCCCTTTTCATTTAACTTCTCTTGGTTCTGACAGTCAAAGGCTCATCCATCTAGGCTTAAAAGCCAAAAGGGGTTTAAAAGCCACAGGAGGGGGCTGTTCAGTTTTAAATACAATTTAGAAAATCTTGGAAAAGAATGACAGTTCTTTTTCAGGAATCTTCCCTAGTATTTCAACAGAACAGCTTCACAAATGGGAAATGGTAAAATATTATACCACCAACCAAGTAATAGAAAGTCACTTGCTGCTGTGTAGAAAGATTCACTTGATTTTCACAAGGAGCACAAAAACTACATTGTATGTAGTTAAATCTGAGACTGACAAAAATGTCAGAAGGAAAAAGAAAAGTATTCCATTTCTCTAAAAGATCATTATTTAGGAATAAATTACTATGCAAAGAAGCATGGATCTTCTTGACAACTTGTGAATTTAAGGCCGATGAAATGCCTCCCTCCTCATCCCTAATAATCCTCTGCTGATGAAATATGGTAAGCATTCTAAGTTTGGGGAACGTACAAAGCTTTGAAATCAATGTGTTTCCGGTACAGGGGATTAAGGAAAGAACTTAATAAATCAGCTTAGGAAATGCTTCATTTCCTGTGCCCTATCTGGGAAGGGAAACATAAAACAGGCAGAACCAGGTACAACAAAATCATACACCTGGATGGACAATCTCTTCCAGTTCCTTCTAGGCACCACTCAGGTGGTCAGTTTATGCTCTTGAGCTAGAGCTTCCTTTTCTAAGGCAAATGGAGTAGTTTTTACAGACATTTTCCTTAAGTTAACAAATAGGGTTGTTGGCAGAGGTTGAAGAAGATAGTCATTATGTAATTATTATCTCTGCTCAAAAGAGAAATTACCCTACTTGGGTTAATAGTTCATTAGAAAGAAGACACCATTAATGGGCTGGGCTCATTTCTGGTTAGGTAAAAGAAGTTGGTATTTTCCCCAAATGATCATAATAGAAAAGCCTGCCAGGTCATCTCTGGGTTGTCCTCCACTTTCCATCTTCCTTATGGCTAGGTCTTGCAGGCTGATTCTATTGATCTTACTCTGTTTTGCTTTCAGAAAGACACATAATCCATTCAGAGTTTAACAATGCTGGGAAAATAGTGTACTCGGTGGTGCTTACAGACCTGGAGTGGTGAGCAGCCTAACCCAGACTTTCAATTTTATATTGACCTGACACCTGTTTGTGAGTAGTGTTCTTCACGGCATCGGGATTTCCCATGCATACTGAAGAGTTACTTATAAGCTTATGCACTGATTTCTGGGGCCCTTCATAACTACTCTTTATTTTAAAAAATCAGATGCTAGGTAACACTTCTAAGTTAGATTTTCTGGCCTTGATACCTGCTGCAACTTAACTCTGGAAATGCCAAGATGCATGATAAGCAATCATATGTGATTTTGGAGTTTTTGGGAATTTGTCCTAAATTTACATATGTATTTTGGGAAATTAATGATAAATATCATTGAAGGAGTGTGCATAATTCTTCCTACACTATTATTCTAAATTAGAATTTTTGTAGGCAGCAAACTTTTGAAAAAAGCACATGCAAAATAAAATTAGGACTGATTGTTTTTCAGGGCTCCTCTGAATCAGTATTTCCCAACTGTGTTCTTTTATGATAGTTTGTACTGTGGTTTTCACACTTATTAAATCTGTCTTGTATTAGAATTACGTATTTGTTTTTCCCAACAGTACATTTACCACTCTTGGTAAGGACAATGTCTTAATCATTTATGTATTCCTTGCACTGTTGAGTACATAGTAGGATCCTCATAAATATTCATTAAATGCAATTGCTTACAGGGAATCCCTCAGAAAAGGGCTAACACAGTCACATGTAATAATTTCTTGCAACTGGTCATTAATATAGTCAGGGCTTATAGTGATTCATATACATCCCTTATCTGAGTTTCTGAAATTGCAGTCAGTGGGTAGGATTCTTATGTCTATAAATTTCCGAAATGTTGTGCAAAATGTTGTGCGTACATGTGTAGATCTGTGCTTATTTCCAGAACAAATATTATTAACATGAATCAAATGACTCTCCTCTTTACCCACCCTGCCCCCTTGAGATATTAATATTCACTTCCCCAGGCAGCTTGGTCCAGGCTCTCAATATATCAGAGCTAAAAGATATTTGGGACAAATATAGGCCAGCATCTGCAATGCAGTATTTCTGATTACAGCCTTTCACCCATGCTTGACAATCTTGTTATTTCTAGACTTAACGCCTGAGAGGAGCACATTTTTGAGAAAGAGTACATTTGTAACCAGCATTTTATCCCCAGATTTTTATTCTCCCAAAATGCTCTCGTGTATTCTGAGTACCTTTATGGTGCCACCAAATACACCGCAAGGCCACTGTGCCAGCAAACATTTCCTTTCAGTGAAAACAACAAACATCTTCTCCATGGAGCCTTCCCCACGGACTCCCTGCCAACACCCACACACTCGACTCAGCAAATGAATTGCTGTATCCAAGTTTCGGGGGAAGGTCCCTGAAGGTAAACTGAGGCTAACAGCTCCCCCCACCACCCAGTGATTTCGGATCCACACCATCAGAGGAATAAGAGAAAATGGTACCTGTGTTGTTTTCACTGCTACAAAGACTGGACAGAAGAAGACAAAGGATGGTCACTTGAAGGAGTTCCATGGTGCTCGTGGACCGTCTCAGTGGTGCTTCTCTCCAGAGTCCCGCAGAGATAACTCCCTCCCAGCCTGGCAGGGCCTTATTAGCAAATGGAAAAGGTGTGCTGAATGTGAGCAGTCACTGCCCATTCCCACTGATTTTGGGGGCTCTGATAAAGAACGGGAGGAAATACACTCACTCCCTTTGGGAGTTCAGCAGAGAGGAGATTTATTGTTTCAGTCCCTTACAGGAACTTTTTTTTCTCTTCCTCTGGCAGCCACTTGTGTTTTTGTTACTACATTATTTTGTTCTTCTTCAACAAAAAGGTCAGGGCGGGTTCTGAACAGAAACAGATCTTTCTTGAGAATGGATCATACAGCTTTCTAACTTTTGTTTTGAAAGTGTGTTTCGGAGTGGTTATAGAAAGGGCCTGATTAACTAGAGGCTTGCTTTGGACAAAGAGGCTTTAATCGCCTGAGGGTTAAAGTTTGGAGCAAAATCCACAAGGAATCAACTCTTCTTCTTTCTTTCCAACTGGAAAGCCAGATTAGCGAAGACCACCTTCTGGAGATAAGTGCAAAACCCTATTAAATAGGTCCTGTTCTGCTCTCGAGTGTGCAAAAGACTACTTAGGGATGTCCAGGGATGTTTTCAGGATATTTCTAACAGAATTAAGCAACGATGTGACCGTTCACTGCTCATTCCTGGTTTTTATTGGTGGAATTTGATGAAGAGAAAAGAAAAATTTGTTACACAAGTATCCCCCCTTTTGGACGTTTGTATTGCAGCGAGTTGTTGTAGAGGCAGCACGCACCCTGAGCAGCCAGAGTGGCCCCGCCAAGCTCTTACCCCTGGACCACACTCAGCACCCCAGCATCAAGCCACTGCAGCTTTGAACTGTATCCTGGGAGCATCAGGGCTTTATCTCCATTGATCTTGTGCATCCATTCGCATGATTGTATCCTAAGGTATGAGGAAAGCCTAAGAAAGGTTATTTTGGGGGAGGGGGTTAGGAATGCTTAAAAATTTCTCCATGTAAATTAATAATTGCTCCTTCACTTTACACCATTTCCACTCAGGGGCATTTTCATAAGAATGCTCCACTTGCAGATAGTGAGGAGGGAAGCCCCCCCCCCCCCCCCCCCGCTCCCCGCCACACCACTGCCCTGCAGGGATACTCTTCTCTAAGAAATATGATTGAAATGGCACTGGGGTAGAATGGTCTCCCAACAAGTCAGTGAGGTCGGGAGAGACAGATTTTTCAGACCAGAACTCCAACCAAGAAAGACCTTGGGTAGATTAGGGGTCTCTTTGATGTTCCTAGCAATTAAGACATGGGTGATAGCCCAGCCACCATCTCCATGTGTGCCGAGTAACTTAACACTTTTCCTTAGCCACGTCTAATGTCAGCCAATGATCCTTTTATATACTTTTATCCATGAAGCCTCATGGGCAAACAAGTGTCAGTGGATCAGTATAGATCCATCTGCTTCACCATGAAAACTATTCCAAAAGTATACTTTTCTACCTGGTTACAAGGAAGACACACATTTCACTGCCGCACTGTGCTGAGGAGAACTCATTACAAAAGTGGTTAGAGCAAGTCAACTGATCAAAATATCCCAAACACTAGCTTGCTTCTTCCTAAATTATACCAAGTCTTAGAAGAGCCTCCATGTTTATATTTTGTGCATAAACAAACTGGATTTTACCCTCTCTTCTAATTAATTTTCTAAGACCGTCTTTGGACTTGTTACTTTATTTGGCATATCCTGGATAGTATAAAGATAGTAATGTATGTGACTAGTTGTCACATTCACTTACCAGAAATAAATTGAGGTGTGGCCACAAATTCACAGCGGAGCACTCACATTACCTCACTTCCTGCTCCTTGCTCTGCTCTAACTGTGGAGTTCTCGGCACACAGTGTCATCACTGATTTTGACCATGCTTGTTGCTATGCTGGTTCCAAGAGCATTTTGACTTCTCAGCCCTAACAGCTAGGCATTTCCATGAAAAAGACTAGATATCTATTTCAAAAATCCTTGATAATAGAATATGATGTCTATTTAAAAGACAGGACCTGTAGATGAAAAAAACTAAAACTAAAACATAAACTAAGAAAATTCATTTTTGACAGTATAGAGGTTTGTCAAAAAGTTAAAAATAGAAATACTCTATGATCCAGCAATTGTATTATTAGGGATTTACTCAAAAGATACAAAAATACTGATTTGAAGGGATACATGCACCCCAATGTTTATAGCAGTATTATCTAAAACAGCCAAATTATGGAAAGAGCCCAAATGTCCATGAACTGATGAATGGATAAAGAATAGGTGGTATACACACACACACACACACACACACACACACACACACACACACACACAAGGAATATTACTCAACCATAATAAAGAATGAACTCTTGCCATTTGCATTGACATGTATGGAGCTAGGGTGTATAATGCTAACCAAAATAAGTCAGAGAAAGACAAATACCATATGATTTCACTCATATGTGGAATTTAAGAAACACAACAAATGATCATAGGGGGGAAAAAGAAAGAGGAAAACCACGAGAAAAACTCTTAACTATAAGAGAACAAACTGATGGTTACCAGAGGGGAGGCAGGTGGGGGAATGAGTTAAATAAGTGAGGATTTAAGGAGGGCACTTGTTATAATGAGCACTGGGTGTGTTAAGTAAGTGTTGAATCACTAAATTGTACACCTGAAACTAATATTACACTGTATGTTAATGAACTTGAATTTAAATAAAAACTAAAAAAGAAGAAAGAAAAAATAAAATCGTTTTTTTAAGAGAGAGTTTTAGAGAGAGAGAGAGCATGCACAAGCCAGGGGAAGGGCAGAGGGAGAGAGAGAGAGAGAGAGGATTTTAAGCAGACACCCTGCTGAGCATAGAGCCAAACTCGGGGCTCAATCTCACAACCCTGAGATCATGACCAGAGCTGAAATCAAGAGTTGGACGCTCAACCAACTGAACTACCCAGGTACCTGAAGAAAATCATTTTTAAACGGCTTAGGCAAAAATAGAAAAAAAAAGGGGGGGGGAATAAGAGTAATATGGTGGGTCAGTTTTGTTAACAGATCAGAAGGTATTTTTAAAGTAAAATAATTCAGTAAGATGATGGTGATTGCCAGAAGAGACAGATCATTTTCATAAAATAAGAAGTATATGTATATACATCGATACATTTATATACTTAGATATATATGCAGATATGTATACGTGTAAGAGGGATTAGATACAGGCAAATTGAACATATAGTACATGTGAGGAGTAGGATGTATTACTTAGTAAGTGGTTTTTGACAAGTTGTTAATCATTACAAAAATAAAGTTAGGTCCCTATTTTGCCTCAAACACCAAAATAAAACTTTTCTATGTTAAAAATTAAATGTGCCCAACAAAAGCAAGATTCTAGAAGAGAACATAGGTGATTATTTGCATATAGCTGGGTTGCTGAGGACATTTTATGCATGACATAAAAAGCAGAGCATGTAAAAGGAAGACTTGATCTGTTCCTTTCAGGTGAGGAACACGATGGACTGGGATGCCCATTCTCACTGTTGTTCGACGTAGTACTGGAAGTCCTGGCCTCAGCAATCAGACAACAACAAGAAATAAAAGGCATCTGAATTGGCAAAGAAGAAGTCAAACTTTCACTCTTCACAGATGATGTGATACTTTATGTGGAAAACCTAAAAGACTCCACCCCAAAATTGCTAGAACTCATACAGCAATTCAACAACGTGGCAGGATACAAATTCAATACACAGAAATTAGTTGCATTTCTATACACTAATAATGTGATTGTAGAAAGAGAATTTAAGGAATCGATCCCATTTACAATTGCACCAAAAACCGTAAGATACCAGGAATAAACCTACCAAAGAGATATAAGATCTGTACTCTAAAAACTACAGAACACTTATGAAAGAAATTGAGGAAGACACAAAGCGATGGAAAAAAATTCCATGCTCATGGATTGGAAGAATGAACATTGTTAAAATGTCTATCCTGCCCAGAGCAATCTACACATTCAATGCAATCCTTATCAAAATACTATCAACATTTTTCACAGAGTTGTAACAAACAATCCTAAAATTTGTATGGAATCAGAAAAGACCTCAAATAGCCAGGGGAATGTTGAAAAAGAAAACCAAAGCTGGGGGCATCATAATAACTGGCTTCAAGCTATATTACAAAGCTGTGATCATCAAGACAGCATGGTACTGGCACAAAAATAGACACAGATCAATGGAACAGAATAGAGAACCCAGAAATGTACCTCCAAATCTGTGGTCAACTAATCTTCAACAGAGCAGGAAAGCATATCCAATGGAAAAAAGACAGTCTCTTCAATAAATGGTGCTGGGAAAATTGGACAGCCACATACAGAAGAATGAAACTGCACCATTCTCTTATACCATACACAAAGAAAAACTCAAAATGGATGAAAGACCTAAATGTGAGACAGGAATCCATCAAAATTCTGGAGGAAAAAAACAGTCAGCAACCTCTTCGACCTCAGCCACAGCAACTTCTTGCTAGACACATCTCCAAAGGCAAGGGAAACAAAAGCAAAAATGAACTATTGGGACTTCATCAAGATAAAAAGCTGCACGGCAAAGGAAATAGTCAACAAAACTAAAAGGCAACCTATGGAGTGGGAGAAGATATTTGCAAATGACATACCAGATAAAGGGGTGGTATCCAAGATCTATAAAGAACTTATCAAACTCAAGACCCAAAAAACAAATAATCCAGTCAAGAAATAGGGAAAAAACATGAACAGACACTTTTCCAAAGAAGACTTACAAATGGCCAATAGACACATGAAGAAATGCTTCACATCACTTGCCATCAGGGAAATACAAATCAAAGCCACAATGAGATACCACCTTAGACCAGTTAGAATGGTTAAACTTAACAAGACAGGGAACAACAAGTGTTGGCAAGGATGTAGAGAAAGGGGAACCCTCCTACACGTTGGTGGGAATGCAAGCTAGTACAGTCACTCGGGAAAACAGTATGGAGGTTCCTCAAGAGGTTAAAAATAGAGCTACCCTATGACCCAGCAATTGCACTACTAGGTATTTACCCCAAAGATACAGATATAGTGAAAAGAAGGGGCTCCTGCACCCCAATGTTCATAATAGCAATGTCCCCAGTAGCCAAACTGTGGAAGGAGCCAAGATGTCTTCAGGGGAAGGGAGGAAAAACTGAATGGAAGAAATCAGAGACTCTTGACTCTGGGAAACAAACTGAGGGTTGCAGAAAGGGAGGTGCGTTGGGGGATAGGGTAATTGGGTGATGGACATTAAGAAGGGCACATGATGTGATAAGCACTGGGTGTTATACACAACTAATGAATCATCAAAAACTAATGATGTACTATGTGTTGGCTAATTGAATTTAAAAAAATTAAAATATTTTTGGCTCAACAACACACCCTAAGATGAAAAGGCAAATAAAAAACTTGTAAAAAAGAATACAAAGTAAAGATTTGATATCCTTAAAATGTAAAGACCTCTCGCTAATCAACAATAAGCCAATGACTCTGTAACTGAAAGATAGACAAAAGAACATCACAAAAGAAAAAATAAAAGGCCAACAAAATGGAAAAATATATTCATGTTACTTGAAGTCAAAGAAATGGATTTTCAAGAATTGAGATAATACATTTGCCTATCAAATATAATTGGTTATATTTTCTGGCAATACCCAATTTTGATGAATGCTCAAAGAAAGTTACTGTCTTATTTCTGGGGTATGATCTTTCTGGGGTGTGACTTGGCAATATACATCAAAACTCTTAAAAAAGCACTCTCTTTGAACTTGTAATTATATGTTTAAGAATTTATTTTAAAAATGAAGATGCTCATTAAAGTTCATCATATTACAAACATTTTCAATAACATTAATTATTGGGAAATAAGATGGGATATTATTCTTCTGCAAAATAGTATTAGAAACTTTTTTTTAAACATGGATGTATGTTCATGGTATTTTGTTGCAGATGAGAGAGAGAGAGAAAATGTCAGCAGTGGCTTATCTCTTGTTAGTGAATTACAGGTAGTTTTTAGCTTATATTTGTGTTTTTAAAAGATTTTCTAGAGTGAATGTATATATTTCTATCTTTAAACAAATAAACAACACCTTTATTTTACTTGATATATTTTGTTTGATTTTATATAAACATTTTGTATTCCAACCTACTGGAATGCTTGAATATTTTTTAAAGATTTTTATTTATTTATTGAGAGAGAGAGAGAGAGCATGAGCACGGAGGAAGGCCAGAGGGGGAGGGAGAAGCAGAGTCCCCGCTGAGCAGGGAGCCCGATGTGGGACTTGATCCCGAGATCCTGAGATCATGACCTGAGCAGAACGCAGATGCTCAACAAACTGAGCCACCCAGGAGCCCCTTGAATTTTTAGGAAATGTGTGATTTAAGAGCACTTTAATGAAAGAAAACAGGTGAAGAGAACTAAACCACCCTAACCTGAGAGACGAAAAGATGTTTTTGCTTTTATTTTTACACAATATGTCTTCTGCATTCCTTGTCTAATCTGAAAGATAAGCTCTTGTGAGGTTCTGCAAGAGCCATCTCAGAATTCTTTTGAAGCGCATATCAAGGCTGGTCATTGCCATCTTTGACACTGAAGAAATTGTATAATGAAGGCTCCAATACCAATGAGTTTATGTTAACTCCTGTGGTGCTGAGAAAATTTATTCAACTGGCACCATTATTAAGCCCCCAAACTAAACTTCCTTCTAATACTTGCCTTCTTTCTCTCTGCCAGTTTGTCACTGAATAAAATCATCTAAAATGGAAGGAATGTCCAAAAGTGATCTCATGAACTGGCAAAGAACATGAGTCCTGGGTTTAAATTCTGACTCCCTCCCTTAATGATATGTGTCTTGACTGAGTTACTTTTTGTGCTTTGGTTTTACCAGGGGGGAAAGGGGGATAATCACTATGGCAACTATGAATGTTTTTCAGAGAATTAGGTGAGAGTTCAGAAAGTCCTAAAAGTATATATTGAAACAAACAAGCAAACAATTAAACTAACCTTAAACTTCTAGAACGTTTAGGCTAAAAGTAATTCAGTGATATATTTTCAGGTTCTTAGTATTTTACATAAACCATCTCATTCTAGAGTGATTAACCAATTTCCTAAGAAATGGTGCAAATCCCAAAATATTGTTGTGATCAGATTAAATAGATTTCTAACTCCTATTTTCAGGGATTCATTCCATGCTCCACTTTAAGGTATTTTAAATATCAAGTGTTTTCTTCGATGGAGATAGAAAGTAACAGCTTATTTTTATTACTTGCTTATCTGAAATGGGAATCATGGAATCTTCTGAAGGTATTGGGATCAGAGCTGAAGACAGACAGATATCTAGGGCCCATGATACTGGAAATATAAAGTCTCTTAACTGACTGAGCCACCCAGGTGCCCAGATAGGGATCAATCTCTTAAGGCTTTTGATACATAAAGACATGAATAAAAGCACAATAGTTCAGAGATGAGATATACAAAAAGTTACTTTAATACAGATTCTTACCTAATATTATCATTTGTCAGGAATCCCCTTGACAAATGACAAATGAGCCTTCATATCAACAGTTGAAATGATTGGAAGCCATTACTCTGTGAGGCAGCCCATTCTTCTGTTCATCCATTCTTCTTTTTAAAAAATTTAATCACCTTTTCTTTATCCTCATCTGCTTTAAGAAGCTCTGGAAATCACTGTCATAAGTTGATTTTTTTATGTACAAAACTGAGTTGAAGACTATTTTTTCCATTAAGTATGTAGATCATATTAATAAGGAAATGAGATTTTTCTAAGAACTTTTTGGGAATAAAATGGAATATAATTCATTTGATTATGCCTAATGAATCATAGGTATGATGACATCCTTAACATTCTGGAACATGTAAATGAACTCAGAAATAAACAGGCAAGTATAAAATTCTTCGATAGTTTACTTCACTTTACATTTAGCTCAGCTGTTGCCATACACCTCATGACCAGGATTTCTGCTCAGATGTCTCATTTTTGGTGTGCCAGAAATAATAGTATCTTAGGGAAATATTCTTTTCTTATGTCAAAGGCACCTATAGTGTGCAGTATGTACCAGGGAGTTTTCACAGGTATGTTCATACAAAGATGTGACATGTAAGTGAAATGCATCTAAGTGCCTTCATTTTTCATTTTATAAACGATCCATCTAGCTTTACTAATTTACCTGTTTAGACTTTACTCCTTTTTTTCTCACCCATTTTAGTTTTACAAATCCTTTTTTGTATTGTTTGTCTTGGTAGCCAGTTAGTAATACTCAAAGGGATCTTTCACAGGACCAGATCTGAACCAGTTTAAAAGCATGATGAAGTGATTTATTTACTTCTCTTTTCTAAACTTCCAGACAAATGGAGGTTAAAGTTAATTATCTAAAAACTGTGGGCTTCCCCCCCCCCACTCTCTTTTTCCAAATAAAGAAAGCCAACTGTAGGCACAGCTTTTGGGTATTCATAGAAACCTATAAACTTAAAAGTTAGAAATGGAGTGTCTGTACTGGCTCATTCCTCTTAATAAACCACTTTCTAAACATAACTTAGCTAAAGAGTTACCTTACTAATGACTTCTGGACTATACCTCAGGGATTTAAAAATCCTGTTGCTTGCTCTTTATATTTCATTCCTAATCTTCTTTGGTCATTCCCTTCCAGGATTCTGACATTTAACAGAGTGTATGCTCTTTAGAAGAGACTACCTAGATGTATTCTAGTTTGGTTTTCCCCTGGATGCTGTATCTCAGATCAACATTCTGCTAACCTGGGGAGAGATTTCCCAGATTATGATGTTCTACATCTTCCTATCCTGACTCTTGTTAAAACTGGCTGAAATCAGTAGCCAAGACTTTTACTGCTTACTGAATGCCGAACTTTTTGGATTAGGTAGGTTCATGTGGCTTGTTCCGGCCAGAGGATATATGCAGAATAACATGTGTTACTTCCAGGACAATGCATAAAAGAGAACGTATGAATCTTCTATGCTTTATATTTCACTTCCATGGCAACCTTTGAGACCATGGATTCCTACGGTGCAGTCTGGATCTCTGAGTGACTGTATGGAGCAGAGCCCTCTACCTCCAAACCACAGATCTGCTCTGAATTTGTTTCAGCAACACACAAACATTTACTGTATTAAGCCACTGAGATTACTTCAAGTTTGTTTGGTTACCAAAGCCTACTGTGACCAGTGAAGGATCCTATTTATTACATTCTCTTGAGAATCTTGATTTGATAGAATTAAGATCAAACTAGTCATACTTTGCAGACGTCATCAGCCTCCCATACTAGATAGTAAACTCCTCAATGGCAGAGCATTTGTCTTGGTCATCTACCCCCATAGTTTAGCAGAGTTCCTGACACAAAATTATTAAATTTTATGTCAACTATGTTGATCCCTCAGCTCTGATCTTAAACTTTTAGGAAGGTCTTATATTGAATCCTAGTTTCTTTCCTGCATTTACCTACTCCATTTTTCCTTCAGCAATAAAATACAATGGAAGTTTTATTGTTCCAGTTGAAGGCTCATTATTAGCCTAGGAGGTAGGTGGGGAGAAAGGAGGTCCAGACAGTTTTTTAGAGATTAGGTAGGTTTCCTCATTTTACTGAGAAAAGTTAGTCTGTCAAGAAGACATTGGCTTTGGGGGCAAATAACCTTAGCGCAGCCATTTTCTCTATGTTGACTAAGGGCAAGTTAATAGAGCCCACTAATCCTTAATGGAGAAAAATGGTGAAAAAAATAATTTTCTTGAGGAGCTATTGAAATAATACATGATGTCATATATGTAAATTACCTGAAGCAGTTGACACTCCTCCCATTCCAGTTCTGTTAGAATGGAAGTAACTAGAAGCACTAGAATGGAAGTAACTTTTTCTTTGAGTCTTAGTTTACTCATCCATAAAATGACAGTGACAGTTCTTATTTCTGAAACTATCAAGCTGAAAGCTTTGTTTCAAAAATTAAAGATGATTTGAATAAAATGATTCTAATACTCATTAGTTTCTATATAAAAATAAGATACTGTCTTTTCAGTTTTCTGAAAATTAAGAATATGTTTCATAAAGCAATGCAAATAGTTTTAGGAACAGGGTGTTAATAATTAAGAACATGGCCATTATTAAATGCCTTGCCTTGCCAGAATGCAAATAATTTTAGCAAAATGCAAGTGGTCTTTGCACCAAACTTCTCAAAATAAATCATTTCCATTTCATCACCAAATAGAATTGTTTAAAAATGTTTTCAACTTCATTAAACTAGCATTGACTTAGTATTTTCTCATCCTGTACAGCTAAACATAAAAATATCTTGGATTGACAACAAAGCTGGGACCCAATTCAACCCATCCTTCCAATTCCAGACTTTGGTCAGAGGAAATGACATAGTAATGGCTTTCACAAGCAGCTGAGTGCTGTATCTGAGCACATTTCCAACCATAGAATTCAAATTTCCTGCTTTAGGAGGTTTTAGATTCTGATATCCTGTACTGGTTTGACCCTATGGCACTGGCAGTTTTGCCCACAAATATCCATGAATCTTAATACCAAAATTAATTAAAATTAATTAATATCAAAAAATTAATATCAAAAGCTCTATGGAGCTTTTCAAAAACATGTGTTTAAGGGGCGCCTGGGTGGCACATTCAGTTAAGCATCCCACTCTTGGTTTCAGCTCAGGTCATGATCTCAGGGTCCTGGGATTGAGCCCCATATTGGGCTCCGTGTGCTCAGCTCAGGGTCTGCTTGCGATTCTCTCTCCTCTCCCTCTGCCTCTCCCACTCATGCTCTCTCTCTCTTTAAAAATAAAAGAAAATAAAAACCCATATATATTTAAGCTTGGCCCATAAAATTTCTATTTAGGAAGTCCAGGGTAGGGACCAGGCATACATATGATAAAAAATACATATATTGGTGATTCTGATGGTTACCCTCAGTTAATAATTATTAACTTAGATCATTATTAAAAAAGATTTTTTTTTAAATGTGTGTTTGCTACTGTTTAAAAGGAAGCAGCTGAATTTTCTGATCCTCGCTCTTGGCATTCATTCCAAAGTCTTACTTTAAGATTCTGTAAGTGTTTCTAATTGACTCCTCTCAAGCCTTCTCAACATCAGTATAATGCAGTTTTAAAAAGCAGCAACAATATTGCAGAAGCTCACTTCTACAGAATGTTTACTCCTTTGAATTAAAACATAAATTCCATTTATATTGTTGAACTCACAGCTAATTAAACTTGGCTTGATCTTTTCAAGTGGCAATGACTCCAGCCTATGGGAAGATATAATTAGTTTTTATGATTTTGAGTCCTTAAATCCCAAACATTCCAAACTGCCTTGACTAATCCTTCATGAATCCCATCCTGAATCTCATTATATTTGCATCCTGACTTGTAAAACAAGAATAAAATACCTCCAAATTTTGAGGTTATGGTTATATTCCAAGTGGTTTCAGATTTTTTTCCTTTCTATTTGGCCAAAGTGTATTTTGTAAACACTCAAATTTGAGACATGGTGACCAAGGTGTAATTCCATTAGAATGTCATTCTGTCTCATCTGTTTAATTATATACCATGTTTTATTTCATGCTATCCCAAGTGGAGTTCTCCTTGAAAAAAGCAAAACATGCTGATCCATAAGGCAAGTGTTTCAGATAGTTAGCAGTAATTATGTTCTATTTAAATTAATAAATTAGCATTTGTGTTTTCTATACAACCAGTGTCTTTTGGATATGACTAGTTTAATTTCATTCTCCAAATCTGACAAATTTGAATTTCTGGCTCTAGGAAACCAAAAACCAGATGCTGATCCATTGTGACCCAACCAAGTCATGCCTCTGTGAAGCCCTGCCTGTCACTGGAAAATATCTCTATTTTTATTGTTGTTGTTGCTTCTGTCACACAAAAAAATAAATAAATAAAATCTGAATTTCATTATCCACTGTATTTTATAGAACATATTGCTTTCTTCTTTTTTCTTTTTTCATTTTCCTCAAATAACTTTTAAAGCTTCAAGAATGGCTCACCAAGCCTTAAATTTAATTGAAATTTGATTTAATGAAATTAAATGAAAAAGTTCACATTTTTCTTTAAAATTTCTTTCTTGTTTTTACAAACTCTGATGGCAGTTATTTTGTTTCTTTAAGTACCATTCCATTAAAACTCTGATTTTTTAAAAATCATTTATTTCTTAAGAAAAATGGTTTTCGTTTTGTACTCTTGTTAACATCTAAAACACTTTTGGTGGAACTTCACTGCACGTTGTGGGGAAGTATAAAGAATAAACACAACATTCTCACAATATCATAGCCCTATGTAAGGGATAACCATTGCTTGCATTACAATCAAGGGCTTCGTCCAGAAATTTTTCTTTGCAGTCTTCTTCTGCACTCCAAAATAAGAAGATCCTAGAAATTTCATAACTAATACTTGTCTTGAAGTGAGTAGCTCTGAATCTCCAAAACTGATTTGATTTTTTAAAATAATTTATGTCAAAAATAAATAAAATAATTTATGCCAAATTTCACAGCAGGCTAGGCACAATTGATCTTAATGGCTACTTTGTCTCACTTGCTGTCCTGATGGTTTGCTTTCTCTTGAGTGTAATTTTTGGAAGACATTTATAGTTTACTGAGAAATCAAGGAAAGGGGAAAGTTGTAAGTGATTTAGAAAGATAGCTCACAATCATTGAAAATAGCAAGGCTTATCCACACCAATTGCTTATCCCAATTCCCAATGTTAACTTCTGAAAAATATCTTAATTCAGTATTTTAAAATGTTTAAATGGATTACAAGACCAAAAATATAGCAGAAAAAAAACAAAAACAAGAAAGAAGTTTTAGATGTGGAAAGACAAAAAAAAAAAAAAGAAAATACAATGCTTATATATTAGAGGTAGCTATTGGCTTTAACCCAATTTGGTGTTGACCCAAGTAATAGCCATCAAGAGTCCTGGTTTGTCAACCTGAGCTTGGAAATTCTGTAGCACAATGCTTCTCTAAGTGTGGTGGTGCACTGTAAGCATAAAAATCACCAGGAGTGCTTGTTAAAAAAGAAAGAGCATACATTTTGTCTGGACTAGATAGTCAAAATCTCTAAAGTTAAGACCCTAAAAATTGTATTATTGAGAGGCTCACATATGTAATTCTTTTGCATGCTAAAGTTTTGGAAACACAGCTGTATTTTTGTGCATGTGTTCATTTGTTTATTTGTTTTCTCCAGGGTTTACTAAGTGTTCCCATATCAGATATTCTGGATCAGCTCCAAAATAATGGAGTCCATCAATACTCAGGATGCAGCCTTGCCCTACACATGTCCTCTCTAGCTCATTAGTAAGTATAGGAATGTTGTTGAGGACTGAAGCAAAAGGGAATGCTTCCATTTACTTAAATGCTGACTTAGTGATTTTATGTGATAGAGAAAATAAAGCCCCATTCACTACAGATTCAAACATTTCACTAAGCTTAGACTTGCATTACAGTAAAATATGTGTTTGGGGAAATTTGTTCATAGGTAGACCTGAGGCTGAGTTGAGTAGTTGTCTTACAGAAGGAAGTTATTTGCTTGATTATTACAGTGATCTGAGACTCTTGAGGTGCAAGGACCATATAGAGAGCAGAAACACTGACATTAGGAAGATATCATTGGAGATAGGAGAAGAGCTCAAAGCCTACTGAAACTTTGTGTTTTCTATTTTTTAGACATGTGCTTATTATGGTGGCTATCATTTTGTACACAGAAGACAAACTCAACTTAACCTCCACAAAAGAAATAGTAGAGCTTGTCCCTTTTGTTGATTTTCTTCATAAAGAAAATATGAAAAATAGAAGCACTTGCTACATCAAACATAAATTCACTTTCCCCTCGATGTTTCAGGAGACAAGAGATTTAGAAGATAAAATATGAGGCTCTGGGCTAATGGCCCTTTAAAAGACCATGCAGAGCCTCTATTCTGCAGGAGGCCAGGTTTCCTTTCCCCCTACCATTCTCCCCTAGTCCTTATTCTGCAAGAAAAACAGACTGATGGATGAGACTTCCACCAGACACAGATCTGGGGGCAGAAGGAGATTTACTACAAAGCTAATGGAATTTGTGCTTCAGAGAGTTTTACTTGCATATGCTAATTTCAAGGTCATCTGGGTGGGACCTACGAATGCTTTCATGTAGTTATATGTTTTTGCTGTAAAACTTGGAAAAGGAAGATGTTTTAACTGTAATCAGTTTAGACTATTGTCTTTCTGTCCATTATCTCCCTTCCTCCCCTTCTGGATATTATTGGAATGGATACTATGGGGATATAGATGATAAGGAGAATTTGAGTTGGGAATTTAGTTAAGATTTGGTGGTATATATTTTTTCTGGCTTACAGTCAGTTCTATGTACCATGAAGTTATGGCGGTCTGTTCCGGTGCACTAGTGGCTTTTAAGAATGTCTTTGCTGTCACTGCATTTATTGGCCTCGTGTTATGTATGAATGGGCAAGGCCTGTTGTCTGACTATAATTTGAAGGCGTTTATGGCTCTTTGCACTAAAACTCTGTGGATTGTGGAAGCAAAACAATGTTTGAAATATATAGAGTTGGATGCCAGGTTGTGGATACTGTTTCTAATCATCAGATTATATGTTCAAATGTGGTTCCCTTTGTTCTCTTCTGTAAGGAAAACACTTACCAGATATCATGTATTCAAGTATAAGTGCAAAGTAATTTTTTTGATAGGAATCATGAGAAATAGAATTTATCAAGTTGCCTGTATTTACCAGATTAATATAACAAAAAGCAAGTATATGTATATGTGCAGTCATATGTTTAAGAACTTCAACTATAAGTAATCTAAAACAAATTTTGTTCAACCCCATTAGAAACTAATTATCTTTCTCTTCTCCCTACAAAAAAATGGTTTTACAAAGTTTTTGTTATATGAAAAATTAATCAAATATCATAAAACCAAACATGTAGAAAACAAGTATTAAAGGATTGCATTGTATTGTGACATTTGTGATATTGGTCAGCTTTTAAAATATGTAACTTGCTGTTCTTTTTTCTCTTATTCCAAATGAATAATTACTTTCCAACCTTCTATCTTTTCTTTAAAATAACCATCACACTTTATAAGCCTCAGGCCCTATAAAGTCTTTTTCTTATCCTTCTTGGGGGAGCTAAATGGAAGATATGAAAAGGTCTAAAATTCAGCTAAAAACTAATGTGGTTCTCAAAAAAAAAATGTCTCTAAAACTGTATAGGGTAGCATGGAACCGTACCAAGTCTCTCTCTTTCAGTCTCTCATTGTCTCATTTTCCATCTCTCTCTCCTCCTACCTCCTAACACACATACACACAACACACACACACAGAGGCTGTCTAGATTTTTCATACATCAGAGAACAGAACAGATATTCTCTACATTCAACATTGTAATTTGCATAGATCACTAAGCCTCAGTGAGAGAATTCTACAGTAACTCTGTTTGCCTGTCTCCACAAAAGGCCAAATAATAATTCCCCTCTATTGACCTCAAATGTACTTGGAAAGTTTACCGTCCTCAAACCTCTATGTCTTTAAAGGATGTTTATCTGCCCTGCTAGAACTCATACAGGAATTCAGTCAAGTGGCAGGATATAAAATGAATGCACAGAAATCAGTGGCATTCCTATACACCAACAACAAGACAGAAAAAAGAGAAATTAAGGAGTCGATCCCATTTACAATTGCACCCACAACCATAAGATACCTAGGAATAAATCTAACCAAAGAGGCAAAGAATCTGTACTCAGAAAACTAGATACTCATGTAAGAAATTGAGGAAGGCACAAAGAAATGGAAAAACGTTCCATGCTTATGGATTGGAAGAACAAATGTTGTGAAAATGTCTATGCTACCTAGAAATCTACACATTTAATGCAATCCCTATCAAAATACCACCATCTTTTTTCAAAGAAATGGAACAAATAATCCTAAAATTTGTATGGAACCAGAAAAGACCCTGAATAGCCAGAGGAATTTTGAAAAAAAAAGCAAAGCTGGTGGCCTCACAATTCCAGACTTCAAGCTCTACTACAAAGCTGTAATCATCAAGACAGTATGGTACTGGCACAAAAACAGAAACATAGATCAATGGAACAGAATAGAGAGCCCAGAAATGGACCCTCAACTCTATGGTTAATTAATCTTCGACAAAGCAGGAAAGAATGTCCAATGGAAAAAATTACAGTCTCTTCAACAAATGGTTTTAGGAAAATTAGACAGCCACATGCAGAAGAATGAAACTGGACCGTTTCCTTACACCACCCACAAAAAATAGACTCAAAATGGATGAAAGACCTCAATGTGAGACAGAAATCCATCAAAATCCTTGAGGAGAACATAAGCAGCAACCTCTTCGACCTCAGCCGCAGCAACTTCTTCCTAGACACATTGCCCTTTGGAGGGGTGCAAGGGGAGCAAGAGCAAAAATGAACTATTGGGACTTCATCAAGATAAAAAGCTTTTGCACAGCAAAGAAAATAGTCAACAAAACCAAAAGACAACTGACAGAATAGGAGAAGATATTTGCAAATGACATATCAGATAAAGGGCTAGTATCCAAAGTCTATAAAGAACTTATCAAACTCCATACCCAAAGAACAAATAATCCAGTCAAGAAATGGGCAGAAGACATGAACAGACATTTCTGTAAAGAAGACATCCAAATGGCCAATAGACACATGAAAAAGTGCTCAACATTGCTTGGCATCAGGGAAATACAAATCAAAACCCCAATGCGATACCACCTCACACCAGTCAGAATGGCTAACATTAACAAGTCAGGAAATGACAGATGTTGGCAAGGATGCAGAGAAAGGGGAACCCTCCTGTTGGTGGGAATGCAAGCTGGTGCAGCCACTCTGGAAAATAGTATGGAGGTTCCTCAAAAAGTTGAAAATAGAGCTACCCTACGACCCAGCAATTGCACTACTGGGTATTTACCCCAAAGATACAAATGTAGTAATCTGAAGGGGTACGTGCACCCCAATATTTATAGTAGTAATGTCCACAATAGCCAACTATGGAAAGAGCCTAGATGTCCATCAACAGATGAATGGATAAAGAAGAGTGGTGTATACACACACACACACACACACACACACACACACACACACACACACACAATGGAATATTATGCAGCCATCAAAAGAAATCTTGCCATTTGCAATGATGTGGATGGAACCAGAGGGTATTATGCTAAGCAAAATAAGTCAATCAGAGAAAGACAAGTATATGATCTCACTGATATGAGGAATTTGAGAAACCAGACAGAGGATCATAGTGGAATGGAGGGAGAAGTAAAGCAAGATGAAATCAGAGAGGGAGACAAACCATAAGAGACTCAATCTCAGGAAACAAACGGAGGGTTGCTGGATTGGAGGGGAGTGGGAGGGATGGAGTGGCTGGGTGATGAACATTGGGGAGGGTATGTACTATGGTGAGTGCTGTGAATTGTGTAAGACTGATGAATCACAGACCTGTACCCCTGAAACAAATAATAAATTATATGTTAATTAAAAAAAGAAGTACAAAAAAAGAAGGAAAAGTATTTAATTAATAATATTTAATTACTTATTGTATTAGTTTGCTTAAGCTGCCACAAATACCACAGACTCAAATAACAGATACTTATTTCTCATAGTTCTCGAGGCTGGAAGTCCAAGATCCAAGTGTTGGTTGATTTGATTCCCAGTGAGGACTCTCTTCCTGGCTTGCAGAGGACCTCCTTCTCATTGTGTCCTCACATGATGGGACAGAAAGAGTGAGCTCTCTGATGTCTCTTTTTCTAAGGGCACTAATTTCATCATGAGGGCCCAACTTTGTCACCTCATCTAAACCTAATTACCTTCCAAAAGCCCCATCTCCAAATACCATCACATTGGAGTTTAGGGCTTCCACATATGAATTTTGAGGGGACACAATTCAGTCTGTAATACTTAGTTAATTAAAAAATGGAAACATAATTATAAATATTTAACTTTTAAAATGATCACTTATAGTTGTGATGAGAATTATAAGAGAAATGGAAATTATGCAATGGAAATATGCAAATTAACTCAATTCTAGACTTCCAGGGAAGATGGCACAGAAGGAGGATCCTAGGCTCACCTCATCCCCCGGATACACCTACTTGTCACCCACATCAGTGTAAATAACCCAGAAAATGACCTGAAGAATGACAGGAAAAACTCTCTGCAGGTAAACGTAGAGAAGAGAATAGGAAGGGTAGAAACACAGTTGGTTCAGGAGCTAAATGGACCCTCAGGACTGTCTGCAAGAGGGAGGGACCCTGGCATAGAAAGGTGAGAGGAACAGACCCCACACCAAGCACCCCAAGCATGAGGAACCCATTATGGGAAGATGAATCTCCATAATATTTGGCTTTGAATACCAGAGGGACCTAACTTTGCAAGTTCTTACAATGAGTGGGGCTTAAAGCCTGAAACTTTAAAAATCAGCAGGCATGGATCTGGGAGAGCTGGAAGGTGAGAAGAAACTGAGTCCATGCCCTTAAAGAGATAGCATAACAAACAACCTTGCTGAGTTATAGCATGGAAACAGTAGTTTGAAAAATGCCTGGAGTATACAGGAAGATTTATTTACTAATCTCAGAGTGTGTGCTAGAGGAGCAGGAATCTTTAAGAGACTTCTCCAGGAACAAAGGAGTTGGTAGGCACTATTTCCCTCCCTCACCCCCAGGCTAGATACATGGACACCTGTGGGAACCAGTGCAGCAGAAATCAGTATAGCTCAAACACTCTCCATCTAGCTTGCTAATAGCACCCTACCCCCACGCTCTTCTTCGGACAAGTCCTCTCCATCCTGGTCTCAGCAGGAGTTTTCCCAGGCAGCTGCAGGTCCCTTCCCACACCCTCCGCAGGAGTCCATCTAAGTGATACCACAAGTGTGGCAGTGTGCAAGTGCCCCCCCATAAGGGTCAGCACCACTCCAAAGTGACTCCTGCCTGGGGAGAGGGGAAAATAACTCCACACACCAGTTCAACTGGGGCCACAGCAGCGGGCTGGGGGGCAGATATCCGGTCTGACTTGCAGACCCCCCCCCCATCAAGGAAAGCTTCTCAGGGGACAACACAGGGAAAGCACCCTGCAGTTTGGTGCTACTGCAGCTCTAGCAAATTCCTGGTCTGATTCAACTCAAGCCCAAGGCAGCCACAGACTGGCCCGCTAACAACACAGGGACAAAACCCTGCCCACAACAGGCAAGGAGAGCCATTGTAGATGACTGGCCTAAAGGCAAATGCAGCTCAGTCACAATAAGGTGCACACAACACACATAAGAGACACCTAGGAAATGCCAGGATCTGGTGAACAGGGGACACTGCAATGCAGGACAGTACAGAACCTCCACTTTCTAAGGCCACTACTTTCAAGAGCAGGAGATGTAGCTGACTTTCCCACACATAGAAACAGACACAGAAAGGCAAAGTGAGGAGACAGAGGAATATGTCCCAAGTGAAAGAACAGGACAAATTCAAAGCAAGAGAAAATAATGAAACAGAGATTAGTAATACACTTGATAGAGAATTTAAAGTAATGGTCATAAAGATATTCACTGAACTGGGGAAAAGAATGGAGGACCTCACTGAGACCCTCAACAAAGAGACAGGAAACATAAGAAACAATCAGAGACGAAGAACTCAATAATGAAATTAAAAATAATCTAGAGGGAATAAATAGTAGACTACAGGAAGCAGGAGAACAGATCAGTCACCTGTAAGGATAGAGTAATGGAAAGCAATCAAGCTGAACAAGAGAGAGAAAAAGAATAATTAAAAAATGAAAATAGACTTAGGGAACTCAGCGACACCATCAAGCGTAATAACATTCACGTTATAGGGATCCCAGAAGGAGAAAAGGGAGAAGTGGGGACAGAAAATTTATTTGAAGAAATGACAGCTGAAAACTTCTGTGAAGCTGAGGAAGGAAACAGATATCTGGGATCCAGGAGGCACAGAGAGTCCCCCAACAAAATCAAACTGAGGAGGTCCATGCCAAGACACATAGTAATTAAAATGGTAAAAAGGAATGATAAAGAGAGAATTTTAAACACATCAAGAGAAAAGAAAACAGTGACATACAAGGGAAACCCCATAAGTTTATCATCTGATTTTTCAGCAGAAATTTTGCAGGCCAGAGGGAGTGGAATGATATATTCAAAGGGCTGAAAGAAAAAAAAGCAAAAACAATCTCCCCCTCAAAAAAACCCTACAACCAAGAATACTCTACCCAGCCAGGAGAGATGAAAAGTTTCTCTAACAAACAAAAATTCAAGGAATTTATGATCACTAGATCCAGACCTACAAGAAATATTAAAGGGGACTCTGAATGGAAAGGAAAGACCACAAACAGGAGTAAGAAAAGTGAGAAGCCTACAAGCAATAAAACTTAAGTATATCTATAAAATCCAGTCAAGGGATTCATAAGTTAAAAAGGATGTAAACTATGGTACCGTATATGCAGTGGGGAGGAGTACAACATTAATGCTTTCAGAATGGGGTCAAACTTAAGTTATCATCAACTTAATATAGACTGCTAGATGCTTAAGATGCTATACATAAATTTAACAATAACCACAAATCAAAAACTGGTCATAGATACTCAAAAAAATAAGAAAGGAATCCAAGTACATCATCAAAGCCAGCAAACCATAAGAGAAGAGAGCAAGAGAAGAAAGGAACAGAGAAGAACTACAAAAACGATCACAAAACAAGTAAAAAAATGGCAATAAGTCCATACCTATCAATAACTACTTTTGAATGTTAATGGAAGAAACACACCAATCAAAAGACATAGAGTGATGGAATGAATTAAAAAGCAAGACCCATTTATAAGCTGCCTACAAGAAATTCATTTCAAATTTAAAGACACATGCAGATTGACCAGGATGAGATGGAAAAGCAATTATTACGCAAATAAAAGTGAAAAGAAAGCAATATTTCTATCTAACAAAATAGACTTTAAAACAAAGACAGTAACAAGATACAAAGAAGAACCCTACCGAATAACAAAGGGGACAATCCAACAAGAGTACATAACAATTGTAAATATATAGGTAGCCAACATGGGAGCACCGGAATACAAAAAGCAGCTAATAACAAACATAAAGGAAGTAATTGATAGTAATACAATAATACTAGGGAACTTCAACACCATGTACAATTAGGCCACACAACAGGTCTCAACAAATTCACAAAGACTGAAGTCATACCATACATCTTTTCTAACCACAATGCTATGAAACTAGAAATCAACCACAAGAAAAAATCTGAAAAGAACACAAATACATAGGCACCAAAATGTCTCTGAAAAGTCAAATGAGATGAGAACTGATAAATATTATTTGGGTTTAGGACCATGGAAGTCACTCATGGCTATACTGGGGGCCAGCTGAATATAAAGTTAGGGTTAGGGTTAGTTTGAAAACCACATTTCAGGGTTAACAGGATGTAAAGAAGAGACTCAGTATACAGACAACCATTTCAAGATTTGTAAAGAGTTGAAGAGGCAGGAATAAATTTGAGAAGCCATAAGGCTGTATCAGCCATAAATACTGTGACTCATGTTCCTTTGTCAATACCTGCCTCTCAGATCCTTGGCCTCAGTGGAGGCTAACCAACTCTGTTTGACCAACACAGGTTCCTCATCTGGGTTCGATCAGTCACTTGTCCTGGGAGCACTAGACTCTTCCTCATGGCTTCTCTATGCAGCCAAGCTGACCAGTTGCACCATTGGATTTTCTGGCTTCTCTTATCACTTCTGAACTTGGATGAATTCTAAACACACTAATAGAGTCCAGTGTGGACTCTGGCATCCAAGAGTACCAGACTGCCAAGACTCAAAAGAACAGAGAAGTTAACCCCTAGAGGGCCACACATTGCCCAGTTGAAAATAAGAGCTAGAAGGGACTTAGGCAAATCGGTTCCCTCACTTTTCTTTATCCCCTGGACTATTAGGGACACATTTTCTTCTTGTCGCCTGTCCAGACATAGCGCAAGTGTCAAGTGATCATATCTGCTGAGCAATCTGCTCTATATACACTTTAGAGCTTATAATGAAGGGGTGGCTATTCGCATTTCATTTTATGTTGCTTTATGTATTAACTTGCCTCACTAATTTTTCTTCTCAAATACAGCATCATCAGTACTTGAATTTTTGTATCAGGCTCTCAAGTTTATAATAAACCCGAGCTAATAAAGGTAAAGGGCCCAGGAGAGTTGTTTTTTTTTTGTTTTTTTGTTTTTTTTTTTGCATTGTTTTGTTTTAGATGGGGGAAGACCTGAGCATATTTTATACTGGAGAGAGAAGGATCTTCTCAGGAAGAAAATGTTGAAGATGCAGGAAAAAGGGAAAATCATCACTGGGGTGTAGTTTTCAAGTTAGGAGGCAGAATGGGCTCCATAGGATGGATGGAAGGGGAAACTAAGTTTTGTTGAGCTCTAACTATGTGTCAGGCTCTCTCCTCAATGATGGGATATATTATTATTATTATTATTATTATTATTATTATTATTCCTCACAACATCTGCTGAAGTAATTCTTATCATTGTCCTCATAGTTCAGATGAAAAAAAACTGAGGCTTACAACTCAGGAATTTTCCCAAGTCACACAGAATTTAAGTGGAGGAGACAGAATTGTATTTCAAGCATCTATTTCCAGAGACACTATTCTCACTCAGTGTATTTTACTACTTATCTTTCATTGGAAGAGGATCATTTCCCCCATTGTGATTAGAAGAAAGGGAGAGTTTGGCACAGATATGATGCTGTGGTGGAAAGGTGAGGGAGTTCCCGTCAGATTGCTCCAAATTTCCCAGTGGCCTGAGCCACAGTTAAGAGCAAGTGGAAAAAGGTATGTCGGGGATTTGACAAGAGTATGGAGAATTATAAATCATTTCATCTGTAGCCTAGGTAACTGCAATAACCTCCAACTTACTCATACTGCTTCTACACTCATTGTTTCCAGTCTGTTCTCAACACAGCCACAGACTTGTTCTGTTAAACTCAAGTCAGATCATACCACTCTGCTCAAGCCCACCCATGACTTCCCAACTGGCTCAGGGGAAGAGACAATTCTTTTTTTTTTTTTTTAAAGATTTTATTTATTTATTTGAGAGAGAGAGAGTGAGAGATAGCACGAGAGGGAAGAGGGTCAGCGGGAGAAGCAGACTCACTGCTGAGCAGGGAGCCCGATGCGGGACTCGATCCCGGGACTCCAGGATCATGACCTGAGCCGAAGGCAGTCGCTTAACCAACTGAGCCACCCAGGCGCCCAAGAGACAATTCTTATTAGACATGTAAGGCCCTACACCATTCAATTCTATCTCTACCTGTCTCCTCACTGGGATATTCCGCTTCTCCCTCCCTTGTTCACTCAGCTCCAGCCTTCCATGAAAACACCAGTCATGATCCCAGTGCAGGACCTTTGCACCTACTGCTTCTTCTACCCAGCATTCTCTTTATTCAGACATCTGCATGGCTAGTATCTTTCAGAATTTGCTTAAAACTTGCCTTTCAGAATCTTTCTTGACTATACTAAGGTCTCAACTCCCTGCTAACAGTTCTTATCCCCAGCCCTTCTTTGCTGTTTTCTTCTTAGTACTTATAATTAATATAATTATAATTATATACTTAAAAAATTTTTGTCTTGTTTATTGTATGTTTTTCTCACTAAAATGTACAGGTCTACAAGAGCAGAGCTTTTTACCTGCTTTTTCATTACTGTATCCCTAACAGCTAGCATCGTGCCTGGCTCACAGATGCTTAATAAACATTTGTTGAATGATTGAACTGTTGTAGAGAGTGAGAGAATCAGGCGCTTAGTAAAATGTACTAAGATATCTCTAGGCAATTCGCCTAGGGCACTAGGTGAATTTTAGATAGATTAGAATTAAAGACAAATTTTAGGGGCTTGGTAAAATTCAGATGGGAGTTATTATTAGATATAAGATCATTTTTTTCAATTAAATGTTTAATTAACTTATTTATTTTTTATGTCTACGAGGTGCTGAAGTTCAAACCTTAAGCTGTCCATCTGTTTTTTTCATCTAGGAAAAACTTGTATTTGTTGGTAGGTTTGTGAATTTGCAGCTCAGATGCTCTATCCAGTAAGTGTTTCAATCTGAAGGGTCACAGACCAGGCTTGGAGTTCTGGTATGTTAGTTAGCACATTCCCATCTAATTTTCCACTCCCAAGAAATGGAAAAAATTGTGTCATTAAGTGATAAGAACCTTCCTAATGGTGACAAACAAGTCTTCTAGGGCAGTATGCAGAGTTAGATCTAGCCGGAATGGAGAAGACAGGAGATAAGGAGTCATTGTAATGAGAATTAAAAGAAGATACCATGATCTTCATCTGATTAATGGCACTTCCTCACAAACAGCTGGTTTTTCAAATTTGCTGGGCACCAGAAACCAGGAGGTGTTTGCTAAATGCCAACTCCTGAGTCCAACTCAGGATCTAATGGGTAAGCCCCTCTAAGGCTGTGCCCTAGAATCTTAATGTTTAGTGAACACCACAGCTGGTTTTATTGTAAGTTGTTTATAAACCAAACATGAACAAACATTGTTATAGAACATAGCCTATAATGATAATAAAAAAAAATAGCTTCTAAGTTATCAAGTTTGTGAAAGTGAGACACTAAAGCTCCTGCATTTTCCTACAGGAGGAAGTTTACGCTCACATTCAATCTTTTTCCTTTTACTTTAAACAAATGTATAATACCATTGCCTGATTATTCATTTTAAATTTCTATAATTGAATCAAAACAGCAATTAGAAGAAAGATGTCTGCTAGAGCCAGGGAAGCTGAAGTGTGATAATAAGAACTAACAGAGGAGAGTCTGTCAGGGAATTAGGAAAACAAGAGCTATTTCCGAAAGCACTTAAGAGCTCAGAAAGAATTGCAGCTTAGGACCTCCTTAGGTAGGGGTATGCAGATCTCAGTGGTTCCCGAGTGTATCACTGCATTACAGACTAATAATGTCCCTGAGTTAATAATGAAAGATTCAGTCGTTTTTAGTGTTCTCAGTTTAAGACTTCAAGGAGGTGTAATAAGTCTTACCAAAAGTTAAATGCACAAAAATAATATTAAATATAGATTAGAGTAAATCTCATGTATTTGGAAAATTAAAAGAAGCAGAAAAGCTTATTCCCCAGATAAATGAGATAAATATTTTCCATGTGGATCGTGGTGAAATAATGTCTTTAGTTTGGACCTAGGGCTGGCCTGGAAAGGGAAGTGGTCTGATGGGTGGTGTCTTAGTTTGTATTCAAGGTGCCAGAAACTAGGGAAGATGAGTGCCTGAGAGAGCACAGGGCAGTGAGAGTCAGAGAGGAGAGACACGCCAGTGTGCACTAGAGCTTTGTAACTCCAAGGGCCACCCCCCGGACCAGCAGCTGCAACATCACCCGGGAGCGTGTTAGAAGTACAGACTCTCAGATCCCACTCCAGACCTCCTGAGTCAGAACCTGAAGTTTGACAAGATTCCTGGGTACCTTATGCTAGAAAAGTGTTATATTAGTGAAAGCTGGGATTTCAATGTCAAAGGATGTAGTTGATGATGAAAATCTGAGAGTTCAGAGTTCAGTATCACATGGAAACTGGGAAATCAAAAGCAAGTTCAAATTATATAAAAATGCAAAGAATAACTTAGGGGTATCCTTTTGGCTCTTAAAGAGAAGGCATGGGGGATCAAAATTGTAAGTGGGACAGATATCTTGCCCATATTTATGTTAAAAATCTTACAGCTCCCTCTCAAATTTTCTCTAAAGTGTTTTTACTGTAACATAATAGAAATATTTAAAAATGCACACATATTTTAAAATGCACAAAAATTTAAAACCATTTTAATTAGGGAAAATTTATATGCACTAAAATCCATGATAACCTTTGACAAGTGTGTAACCCAGGCAATTACCCCTCTTGTCAGGATATACAACACACTCATCACCCCAAAATAATTTTCATCCACATAGGCAACTACTAGTACACACACCCAAACCTTACGTACTTTTTTTTGTGTCTGGATCCTTCCCCTTAGCATAATGTTTGTTTTTTTTTTTCAAAGTATTTTTTATTATGAAAAATTGTAAACATGAAGAAATATACAGAGAACACCCATGTACCTAACACACTTAGATTTTTTTTATTGTTATGTTATGCTAATCACCATACATTACAACATTAGTTTTTGATGTAGTATTCCATGATTCATTGTTTGCATATAACACTCAGTGCTCTCTTTGAGAGTTACATTGAGAGCTACTTACATTGTTGCACATATAAGTAGTTTGTTACTTTTTCCTAATAAATAGTATTCCTCATATGAATATACCACATTTGTTTATCCATTCTCCTATTGATGGACATTTTTTTCTAGTTTTTTGCTATTATGAATAAAGAACCTATAAAAAGTATACAAGGCATTTGTGGGCAATGTTTCATTTCTCTTGAGTAAATAACTTGGTGTGAAGTTGCTGTTAGGTTTCTAAGAAACGGCAAGTTGTACAAAGTGGTTGTACCATATTATGTCCTCACTAGCAATATATGAAAATTCTAATCACTTCACATCCTTGCCAGCATTTAGTGGTGTCATTAGTCTTTTTAATTTTAGCCATGTGAAGTGGCTGTGGCTATGAAACTGTGTCTCACTGGGGTTTTAATGTGCACTTCCCTGTTGATAAATGATGTTGAGCACTTTTTGTGTGTGTCCTTTTTTCTCATCTGTCTTCTTTTGTGTACGATCTGTTGGGGTCTGTGACAGATGTTTGTTTTTTCTTCCCCAAATAATAATAACAAAAATAACCACAACAGTATGGGAGCATAACATATGTTTATCATATAATGCCTTCAGGACGTTCCTGTCATCAGGTAGTGAGGTGTATGTCACCTCATCTTAGAGATGGGTGAAGCTTAGTGACTGCCTTGGCCTATAGAATATGGTGGAAGTGTCGCTATATGACTTCAGAGGCCGGATTATGAAAGGCTGTATGCTTAAATCTCCAAGGATATTCTCTCTTGAAAGCCAGCCATCATGCAGTTTGAAAACCCAAGTCACTGTGTTGAGAGGTCCATGTGGATGGGTAAACAACACCAACCTGCATCATGAGAGTGCATCATCTTGGAAATGGATCCTTTAGTCCCATTTGAATTCCATTACTAAGCAGAAAAGAGATAAGCTGTCTGCCCTGAGCTTTACCCAGGTTACAGATTCATGAGCAAAATATATGGTTGTTGTACTGAGCCACTTAGCTGTGGGATGGTTTGTTAGGCAGAATTAAAACAAATTTTAGTTGCTACACAGTACGAATTAAAACATTTGACATAGGCTTGGGGTTGAATGGTGAAAGAAAAGCAAATGATATTAGTAAAATCCCGAGGACCTCAAGCAGAAGCTTAAGAGAATCTAGCAGCCTGTCAGTGATGGTTTAAAGTAATGTGCAGAAAACATTATTGGAACCTAAAGAAAAGGGAATCTTTGTAATGTACTGGTGAGATGTGTGGCAATACTAGCCTCTAAAGTACATGGGAAATAGGAAATTTGCCAAATTTACCAAATGAACTCCGTGATCAGTTTATCAGGGGTCAACAAACTTTTTCTTAGAGGGTCAGATAGTAAATATTTTAGGCTTTCAGGATACATGGTCTCTGTCACAACTACTGAACTATGCCATTGTTGTGTGAAAACAGCCATAGAAAATACACAAATAAATGTGCATGGCTGTGTTACAATAAAACTTTATTTACAAGAATAGATGCCATTTCATCAGGCACAGTCTGCTGACCCCTCCTCATACAGCTCAAGAGATGACCAGGTAGAATATTGAAAGATTCATCTTATGTATTCTTGTTGTCTATGATAAAATATGAGAGGAGAGAAATGAGTTAAAGAATGAACGGCTACACATAAAGGAGCCAGAACTTCTGGATTTCAAAATAAAACTGTTCCTCACTCTCAGCCTCTCCAATGGCAAAAGATTCTCATAGTAAGAAAAAAATTTCAGAGCAAAGATCAAATCCCAGGCAGTACTTTAAGATCCATTGCTAAGATCTCAGGAAGATTTAAAGAGATGCTTCACAGAATCTTTTAAATAGGGGGAAACAACAACAAAAACGTATGAAGCCGTGAGCTCTGGAGAACCATTTTCAGGGAGCAGTTACTTGGCCCTAATCGAGAAAGTGGCAACGCACATCTGGCTAGATTTCCAAACTGCTGTTGACCAGCCATTGCCGTGCATCTCACATCTTTCTTCCCTTTGAATGTCTTAGCATTGATTCCATTATTCTTTGCCTCTTCCACCAATATATGTGGGATATGTGGGAGGCATATAATTTGTATCTTTTGTTCACAGATCTTTGTATTGAAAGAAATCATATGTAAGAAGTTAAAACAAATTTGCTTTATCTTCACCAGTATCTCATTCAGATGACAAGATCTTGGACTTGTAATTGAGCTCAACGATGCAATGCATGAGGTATTTGAAGGTTTTTTTGAAGATGGTGAGTTATTTTAGTAGTGAAAGGGATATAAGTAATTTGTGGATAGAGTGTGGGCCGTGGTAGTTTTAAAAGGTAGTCCCCAAATTCTTTGACACTTCTTTCATTAAGTGACAGTTTCTATAGCCCCTTCCATTGAATCTAGGCTCTGTGACTGTTAGACCAATCTGCTATGGCAGCCTCATAAGAAGGGGCCTTACCAAGAGATGAAGAGTTCTCACAGCTTGTGCAGAACTTCTCACCTTGTGTGGGAAGTTCTTTCCCTGTTTCAGACTCAACGTGTACAACTTTGTTCTGCTTAATTGTGCCATACAGCACCTGGCTAATCCCACTGCTGTATCTGTCCACTATGGGGAGGAGATAGGGCCCTTCTGATGCAACACATAAAGGGTGTGGGCAGGCTAATCACCCTACATTGGCTGTAGGGGGGACCCACTAACAAGGGGTTATAGATAACCATTACTGAAGCAAGCTCTGTCTCTTCTCTCTTTGAGTGCTTGATTGTGTTGTGTTTTTCTTGGCAACTCTGATACCAAGATGCAGTGGGCAGAAGTGTTCAGACCTCCACTCCCGACAATAGACAACAGATGCCATTTGCTCCACAGTGCCAACTTTTGAGCCTAGACCTTAATAACCTACAGCTTCCACTTTCTCTTGGGATGTGTATTCTTGGAACCCAACCACTCTGCTATGAGGAAGCCAAGTAGACACATGGACAGGACATGTGCAATGTGTTATGGACAATAGCCCCTGATTAGGTACCTAATCTCCATCTAGGCACAATTCCATACATTTAAATGAACAATGCTTTAGATGATTCCAACCTCCAGGCAAGGAGTTACCGTCCGTCTTCATGACATCTGAGTTATTGCTGTGTAAAGCAGATATATGCTGTCCCCTCTGAGCCTTGCTCAAATTGAAGATTTGTGAGCCAATAAATTATAGTCTTCGTTTTAAGTCATTAAGTTTGGTATGGCTCATTGTTCAGTGATAGACAACTGGAATAGTTCTTTGCTCATTTTTAATTGGATTGCTTTTTTTTTTTAACAAATCAGTTTGTAAGCAACCTTCATAGTCAGGATATAAGGCTTTGTCAGCTATATGTATTGAAAATATTTTTTTTCTCAGCCTGTGACTTCCCTTTTCCTTTTTAAAATGATTAGTCTGGTCAGCAGATACTTTTAATTTTGATGTGGTACAATTTATTATTTCTTTCTTTTATGGTTAATGCTTTCTTTGTCATCTTGAATGAAGTAGTAGCTACTCCGAGTTTATGAAGTGTTTTTTTTCCCCCCAGGAAGCTTAATGATTTTAGCTTTTACATTTGAGGTCTAAGATCCATCTGAATTACATGTATGGAGGCAGGAGGATGAGGAAAATGTTTAAATTTTCTATATGTTAGCCAGTTGTTCCACCATAATTCACTAAAAGAAATTTTCCTTCTGCAATTGAATTACCTTGGCACTTTTGTTAAAAATCAATTAACTCTTCTGTTCCACAGATCACTTTGCTTTTATGCTAGCATGACTAATGTGGCCTCATAGAAAGTCTTGAAATCAGATAGTAAAGTTCTTCCAATTTGTTTTTATTTATTTATTTATTTATTTATTTGACAGAGAGAGAGAGAAAGAGAGCACAAGCAGAGGGAGGAGAAGCAGGTTCTCCGCTGATCAGGGAGCTCAACGTGGGGGCCCAATCCCAAGACCCTGAGATCACGACCTGAGCCAAAGGCAGATGCTTGACAGACTGAGCCACCCAGGTGTCCCCCAACTTGGTTCTTACTAAAAATTATTTTGTCCATCCAAGATCATTTGTATTTTAACCTCTTTATATTAGAATTTGTAACTAAACTGATGTATTTAACTTTGTGAAAAAATTATTCAGTGTTTTGGTTATGTGATAAAAATATTTAGATAAAACAAATTCATTCTATTGGAATTTGAAATTGATAAAAAAATCTTGGAATTCTTAAAAAATAATAAAATAAAATAAAATCAGTTGTTGAATTTCTAAAAAAGGGCCTATTGGAATGTTGGTTGACATCGAGTTGCATCTTAAAATCGATGGAGGGAATTATTATCTTAATAGTAGTTTTCTATTCCATGACCATGGTTTATTGCTCCATTTTTTCAGATTTTTATTCTCATGAATGTTTTATAGTTTTCAACGTACAGTGGTTTAACATCTTTTGTTAAATGTAATCCAGAGTACTTTATATTTTTTATGTTACTTTAAATGGATTTTTAAATTTTCCTTTCCAATTTATTGCCTCCAGCATAAAAAAATGGCTGATTTTTCTATATTGACTTTGTATCCTATGACCTTAATAAAATTATTTCTGAGTTCTATGAGCCTGTTTTTTAGATTTCTTAAGATTTTCTATGTGAATAATTATGGCATCTGATGATAAAGAGAGTTTCAATTCTTCCTTCTTAAGTTTATGGGTATTATTCTTTATCTTACCTTAATATGTTGGTTGGAACTGCCAAGACAGTATTGAAAGGATATGGCAAAAGGAGGTCTCACTTCTCTTTTTCTAGACCTTAGAGGGGAAACATTCATTATTTTACTACTAAATATGATGGGCTGAGGTATTTTTGTAGGTGCTCTGTATTAGACTGAGGAAATTCCCTTTGATTCCAGGTTTGATAAATATGTTTTAAATTTCATCCAATGTTTTCACTGCATTTATCGAGATATATTTTTCTTCTTTATTCTCTTAATATGGTGAATTACATTGGCTGATTTTTTACTTTTAAATCAAGCTTGCATTCCTGGAAGAAGTCCTACTAACTCATAATTAATTATTCCTTTTATATATTACTGAATTATTTTTGCTACTATTAAAATTTTTGGTCACTATGTTCAGGAGGGATAAGGGATTCTAGATTTTCTAGTGTCTGTCACGTTTTGGTAACAGAGCTAAGCGTGCTTCATAAAACAAGTTTGGATATGTTCCTTCCTCCTGTATGTTTTTAAAGAGTTTGTAGAAGATTGACATTATTTCTTCATTAAATATTTGGTAGGAAACATCAGTGAAACCATCTGGATCTGAAATTTTATTTATGAGAAGATTCTTGAAAATAAGCTTAATCTCTTTAATAGATACATAAAGCTATTTACCTTTTCTATTTTTTAAAATCTGTCTTGAAGACTTGTGTCTTTTGAAAAATTGTTCATTTTTCTAGGTTGTCAAATTTATTGACCTAAGTTGTTCGTAATATTCCTTTATTATCTGTTTACTGTCTGAAGGACTTATAGAGAATACCTTTCTTTCATTATTGCTATTAGTAATTTGTGTTTTCTTCCCCCTCCCCGCCACCCCGTCTCAACCAATCCTGCTAGTGTTTTTTCAATTCTATTGACCTTCTCAAAGAGCCAATTATCATCTTTGTTAATCTTCTCTACTGTTTGTCTATTTTACATTTCATTTTTTTCCTGTTTTCTTTTTTGTCCTTTATTTTGGCTTGATTTCCTCTTCATTTTGTCACTTCTTAAGATGGACACTTATAATACTGATTTTAAGCTTTTCTCATTTTCTAAAGATATACCCTAGATATATTGATGTAGTGTATTTTATCATCTGATTAACAATATTTTCAGAACCTTTTGTGATTCTTCTTTGATCCCTGGGTTATTTAAAAGTATGTTGTTTAACTTCAAAATACTTGGGGTGAGGTTAGATATCTTATATTACTGAATTTTAGTAACATTGTTACCAATTTTTAGTTTAATTTTGCTCTGTTCAGAGAATATTCTGAATGATTTCATTATTTTGAAATGTATTAACATTTGTTTTATGGCCCAGCATATGATTTAATTTAGTGAACATTCTATGTCCATGCAAAAATAATGTGTGTTCTGCAGTTTTTGGGTGAAGTGTTCTATAAATGTTAGTAAGTTCAAAGTAGTTGATAATGTTATAAAAATCTTTTGTATCATTTTAGATATTTTTTTCTTGTCTATCAACTGATAAGAGTTGAATACTAAAATCTCTATGATTGTGGGTTAATCTATATTTTTCTCTTAAGTCAGCTTTTCATTCTATCATTATGCAATACATTTATTTATGATGCTTTTTCTCTTGAAATGATTTTATCCAGTATTAATATAGCCATGTCAGCTTTTGTATACTTACTGTTTGCACAATATATCTTTTTTTACCTTTTTATTTTCAATATCTGTAGATTTTAAATTTAAAATGAACCTCTTGCAAACATATTTTAGTTAGGTTCCCCCCCCTTTTTATATTTTCTTGAAAATTTCAATAATCCAGAAAACAAATACTTTCATAAATACTTTATCAACGGGGAAACTGAGATGGAGAAAATTTAGAAGTTTGACTAACTCAAACAATAATACTCTAGCTTCTAATACAGTGCTATTTGAATGAGATAACTAAAACAATTTGATTTATCAAAAGTGATTTTGTCCTAAAACAGTAAACATAGCAGAGGTTAATGAAAAATGCTTTATAACTTATTATCAGCCTTCTCTATTTGGCTTCAACTATAATTCTATCACAGCAAGGTAACAATTACACCTAACCTCAACCTCTCTTTTGATCTCCAACTTATATTTATAATATCTTTTTGGATATTCCTATTTAGATATGTCATAGGCATCACAAGTAAATAATTCTATTTTTTTATCTCATTTTGTCCATAAAATCTATGAGGTTTTTTCCTTATTCTGAATAAATAAATCAACAACCTCCATCCACCAAAGTCTTCTTTGTTTCTTATTTAGTCCTTCTTTCTAATTAGTCACCAATGTTTTTTCCTTCTACTTAAGATAGTTCTTGCACCAATTTCTGCTTTTTCAAAGCATTAGATCTTATCTTCTTGGTCGTAAAGTATTTTGCAAGGGTGTTGTAATTGGTCTCCTACTTCAGGCACATTCTCCTTCAAAAATCAGAGTGATAACCAGTTTAACTAAATCTATAAATCTTTTTGCAGCTCTGACTAAAAAAAAAAAAGAGTTCACACTCTCAACCCTCCCTTGTTTGCATGATAATGACTCTTTATGTTTGGCAAAAATCAGTTATTTTCACCATTCTCCAAACTTGCCATGGCATCTATCACACATGGCATTTTCACGCATTTACTCTCACTGACTAGGATATTCTCTCTGATTTCTTCCTGGCCATGAACTCCTATATCTATCTATCTATCTATCTATCGATTGATCTAGTCTATTTATCCATCTAACATCTATCCATCTAATCATCTATCTAATTACCTAGCTAGCTAGCCAGCCACGTATCTATCTAAATGTCTATTCTTTGAATCTAAATACAAATGTGACTCCCTTGTCAAGCCTGGCCTAACCGGTTCCTCAGCCCCATGCAGTTAGTTTCTTCCTCCTCACTATTCTCTGTTCTCCGTTTTTACATCATAGATGTTTTAGTTTCTTCTTCCATCATTATTTTACCTTATTTTAATATAACAATCTTTGGCATATGCTTGAAATATTGCATATCAGATGTGTTAATAACTATTACCATAATTATAATATAAGACAAAGGTTACTTTTATATATATATATTCATATGATATCCTGTGTATTTATTCATCAATAAGAGGGTCAAAAGGGTTAGACCATGCAGTGATTAATTTTATTGTTTGCACTGACTTGTAAATCTAGAATACTTTTTTTTTTGAGTGAATTTATATCCACACCATGCCGAAAAAAATCATGTGCCAGAAAGAAGTAATCTACTAGGTATTTCACAGTAATTTGTATTCATTTCATCTTTATATTGTAAATACCTTTTTTGAAGTTTCCAAATACACTGTGGATTATTTGACAGAAGAAATCACCAGTTTTGTTCATCTTTGTCTTATTTATCCTTCAGCACATTGACTAGCACATAGTAGGCTTTCAACAATAGATAGATACAGATTTTTTAAAAGCTTGTGATTATGGAAACTGACTGAAAAGACTGTATGATGTAAAACTATAAAAGGATAATGAGTTTCTTTTAATAGTTTATTTTAGAGATGGGCCACTGAGTTGCATAAACATGGTAGAATAAAGGAGCTTGGGAAATAAGACAGATCTATGCAAAGAATCTCATTAAATGTTTAATCAAAATTTCATGATCTGTGTAGGGAATTGAACAGACTCCCTGAGAAGTCATAAAATTAATTTGAAAGGGAATTAAAAATGGAGACTCGTAGTGCTGTGTAAGTGATTTTGTGTCTTATAAAGCTCCCTAAATGTGTTTATGAGCTGAGCATCCTGTCCCAAGCTCATGAAATAGGAAACAATGCATCAGTCTTGGCATCTCTTGGTATTTGAGATGCTTGGAATTATTATCTCATACTATTGGCTGTCTCAAAGGAAACAACACAGAAGTGTATGTTTGGGTCACACTTCACTTTTCCAGGAGACTGAAAATTTCAATCACTATCTACCCAGATGCAAATTTCGTGTTCTTTTTCTTTGATCACAAAGAGTTCCTTCTTCTTGTCCTGGGTCCACTGTAATGAGCAGTGTGGGAAGGTGTGATCCCAAGAGTATTTCAGCCTTTGCTCCACATTTATTCTCTCTTCTGACTCTCAATTTTAATTCCTGGTAGAGATCATTGTGTAAATTTCACTAGTTTGTTTTCTTTCTTTATTAATAGTGAGTAGAAATAATAAAATGCTAAGTAAGATTATAAAAATATAGTGCCTGTATCTCCATGTGTAAATTCTTTAAATTCTACCATTTTGGACTACAGAAAGTATACTATGGAAAAATCTAATGAGTATACACAGAAGACTTACTCCAGAAAATTGGACAAATGACTGTCAATATAAAATAAATGGTTACTATATGTTAAAGTAATAGTGTTTAAATGTTAAAAAGTTGTCATGTTTAAAATTAGTATTCACATAACTAAAACGATTTTTTGCACACATATTTGATAATATAACCAAGATTTCAAAAATTCACATGTGATATAAATGCTAAAGAATAGTTAACTAGCAACAAAATCAGGCCTTTTAAAAATACTTTAAAATTTGACTATGAGATGATGACCGCAGGTTTTCAGGCTTTTTTTCTCTTTAGATGTAAGAGTGTAGTTGAAAACAAAATATGTGTTAGTGTTTCAATTAGAATTATATTTAAAGAAGTGCACATTATAAATTGGAATTTACATCCGATGCATATTTCTTAATAAAGAGACAGGTATTTCCACGGACGAATCATTGTATACTATAGCTTTCTTAGTAGCAAGAAAAAGATGATCACGTTCATGATTACTAATGTACCTTTAGCATTAGAGCCTGGGGATTTAAATTAAAGTAATTGATAATAGTTGAGGCTAGCCAAAGTTACATGTAAGGAAAAATGAAGAAGTCAGGTATGAGCAAAACCCTCAAAACCCACTAAATGTCCAGAAAAGGAATAGATAGTTTATTATGTTAATGTATAACAGAGCTGCAAAGGACTGCAGGGAACCTGAGACCAAAGGTAGCTGGGAGTCATCAGAATTCTTCAGCAATTTCCAAGAAGCGTGTTCTAGAAAAAAAATTTTTTTTTGATTGAAGACCACTAATATAAACAATTAGTCTAGCTGGTTTTCCTGTAGAAGGCGAAGGGGAAAGATTTGATCCAAACTTTTCAATGCCCTGGCTCTAGGAAATAATTAAGAAGGAGCATAAAACATGCAAAAATAAAGTAAAAAATTATTCAAAAGAAAAATGTAATTCAAAAGAGAAATAGAAAAATAAACCCCATTCCTCAGATGAATATCAGGTGTTCACACACAGGCTCTCAGATCCTTCCAAACCAACCCAGAATAACTGACTTTTTCTCTTTTTTACTGATGAAGATATTGAAGTTCAGAGAGTTTAAGTAAATTGGCCAATGTCATGTGACTAATAAGTGTCAGAGTTTGAATTCAAGCCTAGATATGTCTGATTCAAAAGCACATTCCATTACAGGTATAAAATGATGTCTTCGGAGGATGAAAGAAATCTTGTGAGGAAGAACCAGTACTCTAAAGAATAATCAGGAAAAATATCTGTTTTAATCTTGATATTGAAAAGATTTATAGTGGTGGGTAGTGATTCCTTTACTCAAACAAACATTTAGAGGCAGCCACCTAATACGGTTTTTTATAACCACCTAATATGGCTTTTTTGTTTTACTATCTGAAAGAGATGATGAAGAGAAACATTAAACAATTCAAACTTATTGATCATACCTTGCTTTACCTGATGCACAAAGTTGCATATAAATGAAGGCTTTCAAGAAAGCAGGGCTATATTTAATAGTGTCAAAATTTGGAGTAGGGAAATAAAATATATCTGAACAAAAACTTTATTTCAATGCCTTCTTTTTGAAAGAGAAAGGAAGAAAAACAAATAATAGATTATGTGGATGGTAGCAAAAAAAAATAGAAGGGAAAGAACTATTTGACCCACTAAATAATACTTTATGGTAATAAAAAGATGGAATTATTCTGTGGCAGATACAGCCTAGTATTTTCATTAATAGCCAAGTTTTCATTTTTCTTGACACACCACTATATTACATTCTAAATTCCTTTCATTGGGGATCGTGGGATGAATTCTCTCCGATGGAATATGAATAAAGTAATACATGTCTAGGTTAATTTGATTAAAAGTGGAACACTCTTTCTATTCACTCATCTATCAACCTGACCCTGAAGATCCAGTTGAGGACTCCAAGGCCCTAAGGAATGGTAAGACCCCTTAATCCAAGTATACTGGGTCCCTAAATGATTGTGCGGAACAGAGTGTCTATTCACATTAAGTTACAAAAAAGAAAACAAACCTTTATTGTATTTAGTCACTGAGATTTTTGAGATTATCATTCCAGTTAGTCTGCTCTGCATGCCATCAAATAGGTGGTGTGTACCTTATTTCTAACACCTAGCTATGTTGATTACTGATACCACTAGTAAACAACTAGCTAAGCTGATTATTGTTTTAAGCTGAATTTGAGTTAGAGAAAGATAATACACTAGTAAAACAATCCAATGAAAACATATGGAAGAACAATCTTGAAAAGAATGTCCACTAATTCTCAGGATAAAATAACAGAGAGAAGACCCATGAGGAGCATTTGTTTCTTGAGATGACTGTGCATCAGGATATGGGTATTCAACAAGGTAAACTTGAAATTATAGAAGGAGGTATATATATTGTCTCACAAGTATCAATAGGACACGGTGGATGGAGCACTTGACTACACTATGAAAATAGAAAAGAAATCTTTATTTATGGGACTAAAATGGTTAGAACGGGTGGCCCCCTTGGGAGGGTAAGAGGATATACCTGCTCCTTCTTCTCCCATCTTTGCTTAGACTTGAAGGTTCTGTCTGTACATCTGACTTCCAGTTCCATCCTACAGTCTGAACTAATGCTGCCAAATTTTTCCCCACCAGATGCTTGGTTTACTACAAAGAAAATTATATAATGAACTTCTGTTCATCTCATCCCCACCCCAGGGTCAGCCCTAAAATTTGGATTGATCACACTATGTCATGCTAGGTCACTTCAGCCTGACCCAGTATCTTCCTGCTTACATTTTTTTGGGTAAGAATCTCACTGAGCACATAACTAAGTCTCCTCCAAGTTATCATAGCATTCAACTGTAGGTGGAATCATGAGGTTATTGTGGTAGTATGCATTTGGAGGTTACTTGAGTGAAAACAAAGGCCAGAAGACAAAAGCACTAGCAACTGCTCTTGCAGGAGTTAACATATTTGACTAATAGAGGCATGTAGTTAATATACAAAAGATACAGGGAAGTGTATTGAAGCCCTTATACAGAAAGATGTCTTTTGGAAGCCTCATTTCATTTAGAGAAAAAACCCTGTACCTTATTGACTTTTCTCACTAATAGATGCATTTTCTAGAAGGTGATGGAAGCAACTATAGAGATTGCTACTTTGAAAATCATTGCAAGAAAAAATGAAGAGGTGATTTTTGGTGTTTAAACATTGGCCAAAAAATTCACAGGAACATTATATACAAGCTATAGTCTGATGTGTGCACTGGCCTTTAGGAAAGCAGCTTCAAAATATTCATAAAAAACCCATAAGTCTCTGTTCAGCAGCTTAAAAGAAGAGGGTAATTCAAAAAGGACAGGAATCTCTAAGAAAATAAATTCTGATAATTCAATCATAAATAATCCCCTCAAAAAGAAAAAAAAAAAGGTGACTTCTAAAGAAATCAGTGTAGCTCTACAGGGAGTTATCCATGCACAAATGATGGAAGAAGAGGCACATTTCAAAGGAAGAATATAAAGAAGTATTCTAACCAGAAAATTCATTACAAAAATATTAAAACTCAGAAAAAGCTAGGGTTTGTGAAATATACTGAGGACAGCAAAAAAAATGTCTATTTTTCCGCTTTGAATGAAAAAAGACCATAAGGAAGGATTAATTTTGGCTCTGATGTGATGTTAAAAGGGAGAAAGGAGAACAAGCCAATGTTTATTTTACTTCTACTTTCCATATGAAAGACAATGATCTTCAAAGTGTCCAGGGTAAAACTTTGCCAAGAAGAAATTAGGCTCAAGGTAGGTAAGGGAAGGAGAAGTTAAACCTCCATTTGTTGATATCTACTGTATGCCATGTATTTATTCAGCAATTACTTTTTTGTAAATTTACTGCACATATTCATATGAGTTCTGGGTATATAGCAATGGATATATTAAATAAGTGCCTGAGATCAAGAAGCTTTGAACACCAGTGAAATTTTATACGCACATAGGAATTCAAATTTTATACACATATAGGGATTTAAAAGGTATCATTACTTTTACAAAAAAAGCAAATCAAGGCTACAAGGTCATTAAATTGCCCAAGGTCATAAAGCGTACTTAGTATAGACACTAGAATGGGAATCTAATACAAACAGGTATTTTCTACTTTCCATCATGTGACTCTTTTTTTTTGGTAGAGAGTCAAAGTTCATATGAGTTACAACCTAGGGTGCAAAACTAACTGTGGGTTATAGTCCTAGAATATCCACTGGCATCCTACAAAATCTACGCCATAAATGAAGACCGAGGCATATTTAGAAAAACTTTAGATGCAGACAATTATAAAGAATAGCTAATACACTGTATTTCTGAATAAAAGTGCAACTTAATTTTGATAAACAACAAAGTTTATCAAACAGAGAAAATATAAAGTTTTAGACTTTAAAAAATTAAATATTAACAAAGAAGGGAGATATGTGGCTTAACATTTCTTCATATTAAAAAAGTTCCAGAAGATTTTAATTATTATACATCCAAGTATACACAAAAGTACAAAATGGCTATTTATGAAGTTAACATCTCAGCATCGTTTCTATTCAGCGGTATGACCACACAAAGTATATTTTAAGTAAGACATTGCCATATTCAAGTCCACCCAAAAGAGATCCATACAAAGATTGGAAAGATCAATGCATATTTGAACCCCTTCTGTATCTCCAGTGCCTAGCTGTGGGTCTAGTGTGAAATTGGTGCTCAGTAAGTATGTGTCGAATAAACAAATCGTGGCACCAAGTAACAAGAGGCATAGTTAAAGGAACTGGAATGTTTCATCTAAAGGAAAGAAGGTTTTACAGGGCAATAACAGCTGTCCCTAAGTAAGGGAGGGTTTATCATGTAAAAGATAAATGAGATATTTTCTAGTAGGTTCAGAGGAAGTTAAACATGTTCCCTCTCTTCCCGGGGCTGTGGTAAAATGAAACCTTTGAAATGATTAACGGTATCCAAAAATGGAAGATAGCTTTTCTGAGGGGGAGCTCCCTGTTGCTGCGCGTGTTAAGGAAAGATCATCAAATTTAAGAGAGATGGTGGCCAGGTGTCCGCTGCAAACCGTTCTAATGGAAAATCTCTCTGACTTTATGTATGAATGCTGTTGGACTTTGTTTCTTTATTGTTGCATAAAGTTTGTTATTTTCTTAGTTCACAAGTCCTCAAAGTGTTTCAGGGTTAGCTTTGAAATGCTTCCTCTAAAGAACTTTAGATGTAGTGTTTAAACCCTCTAACGTTCAAAATGGGTTACTGTTTTAGTTGATAAGTAAAATTGAAAGAAAATTAAAGGGACAAAAAATGTTTCAGAAAAGCATTTAGAGCTAAAAGGGATAACTTTGAATGGAAGTGGAAATTTTAAGCAATGAGATTGCACTTTGAGAGGCGTGAAATGTCACAGTGAACTGCGGTGACTGCTAGAGCTTCCAGAAGGCAGGGTGTGGCCTTCCTATGTTGCCCCTGCTCCCTCTGCTTCCATCATAGCCCTCACGGCACCTTGTAATCACCAGTAACTCTTCCATATGTTTCTCTTCCCCAGGAGGCTGTGAGAAACGTGGGGCAGACATGTTCTGCATCTAACCCATCATAACATCCCGAGCAGCTAACAAAGTGGTAACGTATTAAATTCAATAAGTATTTGTTGAGTAAAGTGTATGGATAGATTGTGGAATCCTTACTGTTTTAAAATCCAATATCATATTTTATATGGAGCATTTTTATTTTCGGAATAGAGTAGTGAGCCGTTTACTGGAAAGATGCTGAAACACATATACCTTCAATGGTAGTGAGGCCCATTTAAAGATCTGATCTTTTGATTTTAAAACATATTTATTTACTGATAATTAGATTGTTCTCTATTACTATATTATTAAATAGCTAACTTTTAAACTCATTATTTTTAACTTTCATTTCATTACTGTCATCAAAAGAAGCGTCTGAATGCCTCTTAGCATACAGCAGTGATCACTATATGAAGCAAAAGAAACCCTCATTCACCCATTCACCAAACATTTGCTAAGATGCTGTGCTAAGATGATGAGGGTAGAAAAATGAATGGGGCACAGCACCTACTTTTTGGAAGCTCTTGTACATGGGAGGGGCAAAGGTGTAAGTAGACAATTACACCATGATAACAGCGTATGAACCAAAGTTGGTGCACTTGCGGTGCATATCGAAAATAGATAAGGCAGACATATCGGGGCACATATGAAATAAGTAAAGACATACATTTATAAAAAAAAAAATGCATCATTGCTTGAAGAGAAGAGGAGCATAGGAAATTTTCGTCGTGTATCTCCAGGCAATGGATGTTGACTATCCATTGCTGGGTTTGCTGAGAGTAGGGCAAGTAGAGAGTAACATGTAATGAAATGATGAATAAGAGCTATAGTTATTACTGGCTTTTGCATAGTGCCTTTCTGACCACTAAGCTCACAACACTCTGTATTGTCACGATTTTACAGATGAAAATCTGAGGTTAAGAGAAGTGAAGGGATTAGCCCAGATTTCCTGGCCAGTAAATGCTACAACTAGAATGACAGCCCAGCCTTTAATACTCAGTATTTTTCACTCTTGCCTGAAGAAAGGGTCTTCAGAAGTGCTGAACTCATTGAAATGAATATTCCATGCACATATCTCTTTTCTGTAAAATTACTTTGAGTTCAAGGATGTTATGCATAAAAAACACTACCTAAATGTGACACATAGATTTTACATGCCACATTAAATCAACACAGAAGCACCGTCTTCTGCCTTCCACATCCTTCTCCTTATTTACCTGCAAAATAACTCAGGAACACTATTCAAGTTGGAAGCACACAGCCTCCACTAGCTTTAACGAGAAAACCTATCTTCAATGTCTTTTTCTTTCTTTTAAAAAAGAAATGGACCGAGTAGATGAATAGTTTTTTTTTATCATAGTGATGGTATTCTGGATTGATGACCATGACAGATCTGTTCTTTACCTTAAAAAATAGTGACACTTTTCAAGGTAAGTTGCTGTCACATACTGATTACCTGGACAGAGATAAAAAGAACAGTAACACGAATTATAAATATTCTTGCTTCTGAGTTCAGAGGAATATTTGTAGGAGGATGGAAATTTTGACTAGAATCATAGCAAACTCCAAACCTTCTTTTCATGTATACTTTCCATTTCTGAACTTTTGAATCTCTTACCAGGAAGTTTTTGGGTTTATAAACACAAGCCAAATTGAAATGGAAATTATCTATGTGCTTTAATATTTAATGCCAGAATTATCAGCACTGATGTTAACATGGGCTTTAAAGGAAGACAGACAGTTTTAGCTTTCTGCTTCCACTCATGAACTCTGTGACTATAAACTTGTTATTTCAAATACTATGCCTCGATTTTCTCATCTGTGAAAATGGAGACATTAAAATTTTGGACTTTTTTTAAAGATTTATTTATTTATTTGAGAAAAAGAGAGAGAGTGTGTGTATGTGAGCCAGGGGAGGGGCAGAGGGAGAGAGAGAGAATTTCAAACAGACTCCCTGCTGAGCGGAGAGCCTGATGTGGGACAGATGTGGGCCTCGATCTCAAGACCCTGAGATCATGACATGAGCCAAAATCAAGAGTTGGATGCTTAACCAACTCAACCACCAAGCACCCCTAAAATTTTGGACTTCTATAAAATAGGTGAAGTGATCTTCATGGAGTAATTACAACAGTGACAGGCATGTTAAGTGCTTAATAAATATTATCTATTGTTATTGGATTCCAGGAAAAAGGTTTTCAAAGCTCAAGATTTGTTTCATTTTCAGTTTGTAAAAAATGTTTGATGGATCAGATAATTCTGTGGGTTAAAGAATCGTGTAGGGATTCACTAGAGACTGAGTTATGAGACCTGAATTTGCCTTTCCTAGTTTTGTTTCCTAGATCATTTTACTTTTCTTTGCTACAAATTTGTCGGTGCTAAAGAGGAAATGATGGTACCTGCCTGTATATCAGAATTTTAAATCTAGAAAAGTTGACAGGAATTGTCAATTGCAATTTATTTATTTTACTGAAAAAAGCGAAAAAAAATAGAAACCACGGAAGTTTTATGGCAGTATGAATTAGAAACTAGCAACAAATTTCATTCTAGTTTATGTCTTTGGTTAGACAAATGAATTGTGCACAAATTAGAAATGACACATCTTGTACTAAGTCTGGCTTTTACTTTTATAGTAAACTCTCTGTCCACATTTGGAATCTTTATTTAAAATGATATTTTGGTTTATAACTGACTTTCCAGATTTACATAATCAATCTATTCAGTGGCCTATTTAGTATATTGGGAGTGGACCATTTTCAAACACTTCTCCACTATAAAGAAAATTATTTTCTTTATAATAATAGTGAAATAAATAGCAATAATTCCAAAAAAGAAGCATACACATAAAAATTTTCTTTCGTTGAACCTTGTATATGTAACTATGCAAGTGGAAACAAATTAATTAAATACTATAATAAAAAAGGAAAACTATAATTAATACTTTTTAATTACATTATTGCATTAAAGAAGCAGAACAAAAGACACATATGTAAGTGCTTCCAAAGGGTAAACTCTGCAAGTTTCAGATAACAATTTGCAAACAGAATGGTGAGCTGAAGTAATTAAAGTTCTGTTTTCTTAACGAAATAATCACTGGGATCATGCTTATTTAAGTATAGTGCTTAAGTGTAGGAATCTGTAGTACCACAAAGACAGCATCATCCAACTCAGCACTGACCTGGTGTAGACTCACATTGACTCAGTGGCTATTGTGAGCATCTCTTCCCAACTCTTTGCTCAGTGTCATCAGATTGGCAGTTTGAGATTAGTCAGGGAAGATGTAGTATACCAAAGAAATCAGGAAGTATAACAACTCAAGGTTATTTCTTCAGGGATCCTATTGTTAAACATTTACCTGTACATCACAGATCACCTGTACTCAGAGAGAGTCCAAACTATTTCAAACTGTTGAGGCGGTACTCTCAAAACAATGATCCATAGTAAGTCCACAGAGCTGGGAGCCAAGCGTAGAGTCAGCAGTTCCCTGAATTAACTTTCACATAGAAAGCAACATAACTGGAGAAATTGTTTAAAATGTAGATCGACAAAAAGTCACTTAAAATCGTTGGCACATGTTGATAATAAAAAGCAGAGCAATTTCAAATTGGTTTTATTATTCGTTCAATTTTTAACTTTATCAAGGTATAATTTATTTGAGTGTATTCAAAGTGCACAATTTGATGAACATTAACAGCTGTATACTCTGTGCATCACCACCACTGTCAGTGAAGAAACATTCCCGTAACCACCAAGATTCTTCTTGCCCTCCTGCCCCCACAGCCCTAGACAGCAACTGATAAGATTTTTGTCGCTAAAGAATAATTTTTATTTTCTAAAAGTTTAAATAAATGGAATCATGTACTACATACTCTTTTGTGTCTAGTTTTTTCCCACTGAACTGTAATGATTTTGAGATTTCACCCAATGTGTTACATTCATCAGTACTTTATTCTTTTCATTGCTGAGTACTTTCCCATTGAATGCATATGGCACCTTCATTTTGGCTATAAATTCACATACTGATGGGCATTTCGATTGTTTCCAGTTTGGGGGTTCTGTGAGTAAAGGTGTACACATCTTTGTGAGGGTAAATTTCTTTAGGGGTAAATTACTAGAAGCGGAGTGTCTGGGTTGTATGGTTATGTTTTACTCTTTTAAAAAACAGAAAATTCCCTAAAGCTGTTGAACCATTTTGCATTCCCCAACAGTGCAGGAGCCTTCTAGCTGCACTTAGAAGTAGCAGTTCACTCTCTCCTAGCAGTGGCATAAAAGTCGCACAGACCCTACTGGGGCTCGGTGAATCACACAACTTTCCCAAAACAATCAGTATGGCTTCCATTTGCCCAGTTTTGCAACACATGTTTATGGTAGCTGAGATCTGAGTCAGCTCCGCTATAAACCATATGCTGGGGGGGGGTGGTGGGAGGAAGTAGTTCCCTAAAGGGAAACTGAGGCACTAGGAGGCAGGATTCTAGGAGGCCAAACATCAACATAATTCTACTATGCAATTCCATTATGTACAGAAAACTCTGCTAGAAATAACAGCTTTTTACTTGGAAATGTATAATAACAGGAAAAATCCATTTTTATTTGGAATAATAGTGCAGTGAAACACAGCACCTAATAAACATGCTCAGAACATTTAACAAAGAAACCGATGGGTGGGTGTTGGGAAAGACATATTAAGTCCATTGCTTTCCACTGCTTTTGTTTGTTTGTTTGTTTGAGAGTCATAGAAATCTGTCTGTAAGGCAACTGGGTGTACCCGCTAAAGGCAGATGGTTGTGTTCTCTTGCTTGGTAACATAGAAAGTTGGAGAAGGAGGTGCAGCTGGCCAGGTGGGGGAGGCTTTAGAAATGTGTGTGAGGCCAATGCTAACTTTAGGGATCATAGAATTTACATAAACCTAAAACTTTGGAATATTTGTTAACTTGACAAATTATGTGCTAGAACCTTCGAACATTACTGCTATTATTCAGCCTTGGCCTTCTAGAAGGGGCAAAGAAGGGAGGAGAGATGAATCAGTCAACATGCCCATTTTTCAGCTGCTTAGTATGTTAAGTCAGCTCTCTTTATGGGTACAGAACCTGATGTTTTCTCATCCCATGTCCCTTCTTTATAAGCTGTTTGTGATTTCTGAAAGTTATTTAACTTAGTAATTTTATTGACTTTACATTCTATACCTTACCACCACTTCTTATCCCCCTCACCTTGCTCATCTGACTATATATACATATATTTATATTTATATTATATATATTAAATATATATATAATATATACATATTATATATTAAAATACATACATTTAAAGGTATATATGTAATATATAATTATGTGTGTGTATATATAATATATACTTTTAATTTTATATATTTTATATTGTCCTTTTTTCTCCATCCCCTCAGCAAAACAAAAACTCCATAAGGGATCCCTATTTTATTTGTTCTTTTTCATTTGTTGTATTTCTTTTGCCAGGAAAACCCCTTAGCCTGAAGTAAGCACTTCAGAATCTTTGTTCGATATTTTCTGATTTGTTTTGGATAGGCAGGGGAAAGTTAAAGACGAGACTAGGACCTTGCCTAACTTACTTGGTGATATATCTTAAGCATCCACAATAGTGCCCCAAAACAGTAGTGTCTTAACAACCATTTGTTGGATGAATTAAAGATACCCATTCTTTAATCCTTCTTTGGGAAGGAGACAATGTTAACTGTTGGGTAGGGAAAGAAAGCAGAAGTAACAGTGGTTTGAAAGAAATGCTGAAGATTTGTAATAATGAGTGTGGGGAATTGTAAAAGTCATCGATCAGAGACTGCCAAAAGGATTTCTCAGTAGAGGAAACCCTGTATTCGTAGTGGCCACGGTCAGCACGATTATATGATTTCCTCCAACAACGCTCGGCTCTCAAGGACAAGAAAGTAGACGGTTTCATTAACCTAGCACCACCACCCTCTAAAGTAATTGATCTCCTGTTTGATAGAAGCCTTTGTGGTGTGCCATGGCATACAGACTGGATGGGAAGAAAAGCAAGCACACAGGGGATGGGAGAGCCTGGGGCCAACGGCAAGGGTGTAAGGGTTAGAAGACTCGGGGCAGAAGGAATAGTGGGAGGAGTCAGAGACTGAAAATATGACTGATGTCGTCACAGAATGGGACCTCAGACTTTATCATTGAGGAAGTATTCTAGTTTCTAGGCGATAAGATTCATTCTGAGACCAAGGTAGAATGTCAGCACAAAGTAGAATAGTGGTGTTTGAGGTTTGCGAGGCATGGGGTATGGGTGGAGAGGACCAAGGAAGCGAGAACTAGGTTCTCTAGGAGTCAAGTTGGAGATGTGGACTCTGAGTCATATCCGCTATCTCCTAACAAGGATGCCTGAGGAGTCTAGAGTTGACGGACTTACCGCATGATAGCAGGAGGCGGATTAGGAATTTATTTGGGAAACCTGAGAAAATATTCAAGTTCGGCTATGACACATAACCCAGTGACACATTGTTAGTCTCTTTCTGGGTCTTTCAGGGACCCTGTGAGTCCACGTCTGGTACTGGTTTCTCGGCAAGTAATCAGGGGAAAGAGTGAAAGGGCCAGGAGGTTTCTGCTGTGTGTGGTGTAACACGAGAGCTACCCTTCCTCCTTGAGTGGCCGGAGAGGCAATCGGCTCTCGCCTAAGGAGCTCATCATCTGATGGAATCATTGGTTCTCCACCTGTGAGGCGAAAGCCAGGGGGTGAAAAAGGAAAACACTGGCGAAGATGATCCTTTTCACAAATTCCTCAGCAGCTCTGTTTAAAAAATACAAAAACTGGCATTACTTTTTCTATTTCTCTTACCCTCCTCCCAGGAGTCAATAAAAATGATCTACTAAATATTTATCTCGCTGAAGTTTTCTTACTTTAAAATGTGTCCTTCTTGAAGGCTAAGTGTATGTGGAAGTGATACATATTTTCTTTATGAATAACTAATCAATAATTGAAAGCCTTGTCATCATTATAGCCCTGCTTGAGCACGCTGTCATAAAGCGGTGATTGAACTTGAAAGGCACACGGTTCTCTTTCTTCATTCAATTTTCCTTTGCCTGAATTAATTACATGTTCAGGACCCTTTCTGCTAGTGCATAGCAGCTGTGAAATGAGAATACGGTCGTTCACTTTTTTGTATCCTTGGAGTGAAAGGTAGACGAGGACTGGAATAACCATTACGGAAGAGTGACTCTTTGTCCTGGTTGGAAAAATATGAGGAATTTAAAGAAAAAGAAATAGTGTGAGTATGAAAAAAAAAAGTCAGGAAATTAGTATAAAAAAAGTGGTTTCTGGGATGTTTGGAATCCCATTAAACCCCTTTTTGCTTCCATATGTTTGGTAAGTTATAAGGTATCAAAGGGGGCACCTTGCTTCAATTTAACATGCTTAACGGGATTTCAGAATTCAACATAACTAGTGCAGGCAGTTCTCAGCAGCCCACAGCTCAATGTCATTCTTTAATTGATATTTCAGAGTGCCTGGACTCAATCTCCCACCTGCCAATTCAGCAGGAAGCCCAGTCTGATACGTCAGAAATTCCCAGGGGTCCCTACTGTCCTAGCTGCTTGCTGATGGGTCATAAATTCCAGCTCCTTCTGGAGGCCAAGAGAATCCTCCCTGGGGCCATCTGATGGCTGCTCCCAAAACCGTCAGTGTACAGACAAGTACACTGCTGTTCCAGGGGCGGGAAATCACCGAACTCACCGTGGTCGGACTCGCAATGTCCATCGCTGCACCTGGGCCGGCTCTGTGCTCCTAGAGCTGCTTCCGGCAGCTTGACTAAAAGTGTGGGAGGAAAAGAGGGTGCCAAAACTAGGTCTGTGGCATCAGCAAACTATAGGCCTGTGTGCAAGAGCAGTAATAGGCTCTTATGAAAACCCAGTCCTAAGAATTTCAATCTTTTTAAATAAAAAATATAAAATCATCAGTTTTAAGTACATAATTGAGTATAAAAGTGAGTATTTACTTAGAATGAGGAAATGTATCATAACGTGTTGCAGAATCCTGGGAGATTCAGGTCCCCCAGTTTGCCAGAAATACTTCATAGACCTAGTCCTTGAGTGCGTACCCTCCCTCATAGAACATTTTGAACTCTGAACAACTCCTCGGGACAGTCCCCCAAACGGAAGTTCTATTAGTTTCGTGATAAGTTCTCCTCTGCCTACATAGATAGTGTCACCTCTGGGTGCATTGCTGATTACCCGGGGTTCTGCCAGGACCAGTTGGCCCTTGCCATTTGGCTGCTTTGTGCATAGCCACCACTGAGGTTGTCTGCACCGGCTGGAGTCTGGGGAGTGCTCAGAGATTTGGTCCACTCACACCATCACCTCCTCTTCCTCACTTTCTGGCCAGGACTGGTCCTGCCCATGAAGCCCAGGCTACCGTGGTTTCTTGAGGTTTGAATGGGGATATGACTTCTTTTAGTGTTTATCTGGTGAAGGGGCCCCTTGACGAAATGGAGCAGTTCTGCCACCATAGACCACTTTAATGTTATTCAGTTGTATTTATATTTCCTATCCCTAGTAAAAGATGTGCCGTGAAGGGCTCCCTCAACCCCAGCACCCCTCTCTCCCGCCATGCAATTCTTTTTCTCAATGGTCTTGTTTCTTGGGTAGCATTATAGAACTATATTTCGCAAAGATAAAAAATAAAAAACAACTGTGTATGTATGTGTTGATGTTAAGCTCTCCCATTCTTTTTTAACATACTAGAGTAATTTAACTTATTCTGTTATGATAGAATTTGCTATAATTCTCTGCTGAGACTGATCTGAGTACAACGCTTATAGGAGAGCTGGAAAAGAAGGAAGTTCTTAGACATCTTTCTCGATTTCTTTTACAGTGACATTTTGTCTCGTATTGTGTGGGATACTCTGCTTTCCTTTTCTTAGCATTTACCAGGCATGAATTTTTCTTTTGTTGTAGCGTAATATTTTGCTTTGTCACCCAAGTGCTACTATGTGAGTTTAGTCTGATTAAATTTGTTAATATGACTGATTTTTTCTGTTATACTATTTCAGATGTTTTCTCTTTTCATAACTTTAAATATATATATAGACTCCCTGTGAATCCAATGGTGGTATATGTGCTAGTTATATTTACCTTTGTGTTGTTAAATATACTTAGCCTTCTTTATTCTTTTATCTGTTACAGAAGACATCGGAATATTTACTTTTCTAACTTTGGCTAATTTTTTAATTACTGCAGATTATATTATTTACATTTTGATCTGATCTCATAATCTTAACATTTGTTTCAGTCTTGATTCTATGGTTAAATAGATTTAGTGATCACACAAATTTCTTTGATGTGGCTTCTTCAGTCATTTCTCAATTGGTAAAATCTTGCTCAGTGTTAGATTCCTCAGGAACAGATGGGAACAATTCCCTTGGATTCTTGCATTTAGTATCCCTCTTAAATATATGGGTTGAAATAGTCTTTTATTTCAGGGAAGTCTTAATAAATTATATCCTTATATATTTGTGTTGTCTTCTTTTATTTCAATTTATTCTTCTATAATTCCTAGTATGGTATCTTGGGTATCCTTGGTTTATCTCACATATCTATGAAAATGTAATAGAGTGCTTATCTATATATATATTTTTTCTTTTTCTCTATGAAGAAAAGAAACTAAAAAGGCAGGTGGCCAGGAGAAGCAAATAAATCTTCCTTCAATACTCATGTCTAGTTTGTGGTCAGACATCAGCATGTGATTTAACCTCCTCCAGGTCTCATTGGAATTTGCACTGGGATGTGCAAAGTGGGTGGCCCTAGATTCTTGAAGACAATATAGGTTTTGTTTCTGTGGGAGCTCAGAACAGTCTTGGTCCAGTGTATCACGTGGCAATATGATTGGAGGGAAACGTGAAGCCTCTCAAAATTACGTCATCCACCCCAAACATAGCAATATTTACCCTACAGACTTTGAAATGTAAATTTTTGAAAGAACTTTACCTATTTGCTATCCTGTCTCCTCATAAAACTTTCTAAAAATTTTGAAAATTCTTTATGTTATCTTAGGAAACAATCTCTCAAAGAACAGAAATCAGATTTTGTAAGAGTACAGTCTATTGAAGGGTAATTCCTTATAGATATTTGGCCCTGGCAATGAGAAGAAGTGGACCACATGGTCCCTGAAGGAAAGGGTGTAGGAACTTCAAGCTTCAGCGTAACTGATGCATTGCCAGAAGGTGTAGGTTTTACACCAGATCAGTAATCATATTGGCCAATATATCCCTAATATTACTGGTTCAGACCAGGTCCAGGGCTACCGGAGGTGTGGCTGACTTAGCTCCACACCGATTCCCCATTCTTGTTCCTTTGAGAGTCCTTCTGATTTCTTGCTGTGACTAGGAAGATCCTTGTCAGTGACATCCTGTAAGGCTCAGGCATAGGGACAGAAAAGGGGCACCAGACCCAAGACTTGCATGATAAAAAAGAAAAGGAATCTAAAGGAAGTGAGTAGAGCCTGCAAAGCATGCCAAAACATACCTCTGATTTAATTCTTCAGCTGCTCAGTGAGTTACGTATCTGCTGTTCAATAGATATCACACATATTTTCCTGTTCTCAGTGTTTCCTCTTTCCGCTCTCTGTCAGAGATAGAGGAGAATGAAATATTTCTCTCTGCACCTACTGCAATCAATTTTGTCAGTAAGTACAGATCTTAAAACAAAACTATCTTGACCCTCTCATAAAAGAAGGTATTTTCAATTGCTTGCTGATAGCTTGAAAGTACACATCATTTTTCACATGCATACTCCTAGTAATTTGTCATGTGTCTGGGCATTTCATGATCAGCAATATTTTACCATCTATCCACCTCTGCTCTTTCAAGGGTCTGTTTTTAACACTGAGACAATACACTTCATCCAGTCAATAAAGAACATTCCAATGCGATGGTGATTAACAACGTATACTCAGATGTCAGACAACTTGGTTCAGATGGGCAATTTACTTAATTCTCTCTCAACCTTCAAAATAGGGATCATGTCAGTATCTACCTCATAGGGTTGTGATGAAGATAAGATTCAGATACTTAAAAACATGTATCAGGCACCTGCTGTGATGTACTATGATGAAAATGTGAGCTAAGGTGATCGAGACTATAGGGAGACAGAGAAAGCAGCTCCAGAAAGGTTTTCTTTGAGCAGAGATCTGAATCAAGTGGAGGGAAAAAGCAAGTCTTGCAAATATGGAGGGAGAGGAGGTTCCAGGCAGAGGAAAGAATGATTAAAATGTGCTGTGTTGGGGATATTATTGTCATGTTTGAGAAGCTGGGGGGATTGTGATATGATTAATGACATCATGACATGCCTTTTACACTGCTGAGGCCTAGCAAGTCCTCCACGCATCTTAGCAATTCTGCTTAGTATCTGAATCACAGGAACAGAAATATTTCCCCCTTTTATTATCTTGTTTAATGTAAGAGGACCTAATTATACCAACCGTAGCACTGAGACTACCTGCAAACTCTCTTGTTCTTAAGCAAGCAGGTTCTCTGCAATGAAAAGGTAAAAGCTGACTGAGTTTCTCTGTGGGACAGAGCAAGGAGCAATGATTTCTGACTGGCCCCATTCAGAAGTATTACAGGACAAAATGATGCCTTTCTGAACTTAGACTCTCCAGAACTGATGGCCTCAAGAAGACAAGCCTGAAGGTGGATGGGAAGAGCTGTACCGCATATGAGTTCCTAAAGCCAGGGTCTTTCTAGAGAGTTCCAGGCTAAGAAGAAGCCACAGTCTACATGCAGACTGTAGTGTGGAATGCTGTTCTCGTCATTTGGAGTATGTATTTATTATGTGAGCAATATGTATTGTAGAAAATTTATTGATAAATAATATTATTTTAGAAATTTATAAAATTGTAGATATTTATTGTAGAACATTAAGATGGTATAGACATAAAGAAGGAAAGGAGAAGAAGAAAGGATGGGAGAAGGAGGAGAAAAGTGGAGGAAGAAATCATCTACTAAGCTACTAGCCAAACATAAGTGCTACTCTTGTTTTATTAATTTCTTGAATACAGATTCAATGAAAATACACATATCTTTAGTAACCGACTATCTTCACTCAACTTCTGATATCTACCATCTTTTCCCATAAATACATTCAACCACATCTTTTTTAATGGCTGTATGGTTATCCATCATGAAGTTGAGCTATAACTTCTTGTAACCTTATGATACTCTCCCTTTGTAATGTTAAACATGTTATTTCTCTCCACATACAGTAACTGTGTTTCCAACATCCATGGAAGGAGAGAACACATAATGGTAACAATCACCCAGGAAAGCAGTGGCATCTTCTAAACCTGAGTTTGTGGACTAGTGACCACAACAGCATCTATCTGCATTTGAAAATTCATTTAGGGAGAGAGGGAAGTAGATAGATGGGATGCTAGGACTCTTCAATTTGCTCACAGGCTTGATACACAAATAAACTCTTAGACTCCTTGCAAAGTTTCAGCTCTCCCCTGTCCCCCTTGGATTGCAGCTGCTCACAGATTACAATGCATGAAGATGAAAGGAGGTGGTCTTCAAAGTATGGTTCCAGGATCAGCAGCATCAGCATCCTCTTGTAACCTGTCAGAAATACTAATTACCTGGCCCCACTCCAGACCTAATGAATCAGAAGCTCTAAGGATATGGCCCCGCAGTCTGCTTTAGCAAGATGTGTTAGTGATTCTGATCAAATCAGAGAACCACCCAAAGGCAGAGAACATAACATTTGTATCCTGTCACTATCAGTAATCAGACCTGTGACTTCCCACTCGTTGCATCCTCTGAGCTTCAGTATTCTTATTCATAAAAAAATCAAAAACACAAGAAGCAAACAAACATTGCATTTATGATACAATTGTAAAGATTCAATAACAATTTCTGTGAAAAGAATAGGCTGTGCCTGGCATATGATATGCACATTGATCCAGGGATTATCTACGATTCTAATATGTGACAGGTACTGGAAGACAAAGGGAAGAAGGTAAATATTTTCTTGGCCCTCATTCAGTAAGGGAAAAAAACTGCAGTTTTTTAAAAAAAAATCAATTAAATATCATATTTGTCTTGATAACACGTAGTTGAGGCCCAAGGAAGGGAGGGGGTAATTGTGTTTGGGAAGGACAAGAAGTCAGGAAACTCTTCACAGGGGAGAAAACCATGAGCCACAGAGAGTCCAGAGTAAATTAATTCTGGGAAGTGTGAAGAGGCCAGGGCTTGTGGCCATGGTAAAATGAGGTCACTATATATCCGTGAATGACACATGAATGAGACAGCAGAATTTCCTGCAACAGTGGGTGTCTGCCACAAGAGGAAGAGAGAGGTCGACGAGGAAGCCACAAGTAATTAGAAGAGACAAAAATTTAAGAAAGAGGAAAAGATAAGAGGAAAAACAAGCCAGATCCTAGAGGTCTTGAATGGCCTTTGTATTTCTGGTTCCAAACAATGTCAATGTCCTTGTTTTGTTTTTCTTTCTTTCTTTCTTTCTTTCTTTCTTTCTTTCTTTCTTTCTTTCTTTCTTTCTTTCTTTTTTTCTTTCTTTCTTTCTTTCTTTCTTTCTTTCTTTCTTTCTTTCTTTCTTTCTTTCTCTCTCTCTCTCTTTCTTTTCTTTCTTTCTTTCCTTTCTTTCTTTCTTTCTTTCTTTCTTTCTTTCTTTCTTTCTTTCTTTCTTTCTCTCTTTCTCTCTTTCTCTCTTTCTCTCTTTCTCTCTTTCTCTCTTTCTCTCTTTCTCTCTCTCTCTCTCTCTCTCTCTCTCTCTCTCTCCCTTCCTTCCTTCCTTCCTTCCTTCCTTTCTTTCTTTCTTTCTTTCTTTCTTTCTTTCTTTCTTTCTTTCTTTCTTTCTTTCTTTCTTTCTTTCTTTCTTTCTTTCTTTCTTTCTTTCTTTATCAGTAGTACTGATGGAGGAGAAGAAATCCCAGAAAGGCTACATCACAATTTGGGACACAAGTGGAAAGGCAAAGGGGCCTCTGGAATTTTGTATTTTTTGCTTTCTTTGTCTCCTTCTGCAGCTGAATGCCTGAATGACCGACAAGCTGCCAGCTTTGAGGAAGAGGAAAGTGCAGTGACAGGGAAGAAAAGGGGGACAGAAGAAAGAAAGGAGAGAAAGAAGAGCATTTGGAGGATTCCCCTGAGGGTTCACCATACTCAGAGCCGGACAGCCGGTAGCAGATTTTTAGATACGCTGAAGTAAATCATGTATTGCTTTTGGATTTCTTTGGATCCTTTTGTGGCACATTATTTACAACTGAGTTCTTTGTACATAGTTATTTTTAATGACTTTGTTCCCAAACTAAGCCCTTGGTACCATTGTGCCAGCAACAATGAAAATTGTGCCACTTTGCTCTGTTTGTGAAGGACTATAGATTTACAAATGCTGAAAATAAAACCCACAGAGTCCATAAAGTAGACGTTCTTAGTCCTCTGCTACCTTATTCTACTTTTAAGATGTTTTCCCAACCACAGTCATAATCATGGTTTACTGCATTGCCCTAAAGATAGAGGCCTTAGAACATCTACTCCCATAACTCAATTAAAGGCAGTAGCTTGAGCCCTCACTTCTGCTCTCAGCTCTCCGGTTAGGACAGAAGAAATGATTATATTTTATGTAAATATTATGGATGTGCATTCTGTCTCTGTAGCTCGGGGTTTAAAATTTTCCACTTTAAAAGGTATTCACCATTTTCCCTTGCTTTTCCCAAACACGAAGTAAATCTTGGAAACTAAAGGACTGTTAGTTTAGACACCATAATGCTCAGTTTCAATATAATTAAATTGCATACACATAGTCACACTCAGGGAGAGCTGGAACGTCAGCTTCTAATTTGCCACCAAACAAACAGTGTCTCCGGTTATTTTCCAGAGTCTCGGGTGGTAACTTTAGTAACTGAAGAGGGGAGTAAACAAAGTTAGCATAAAATTATAGTCTGACACAATCTTAAATTCTGCATTTTAAGATCGGGGTGAGCTCATCTGTCATGAGGCCTAAAATAAACAAGTGTTCAAGATGGAAACAATAGTGCAGTTAAAAGTCATCCACAAAAGTGAGTCAAGCACTCAAAGTGCCTTCTGCTTGGGGCAAAGTGAAATTCTGAGGGGTGAATCTAACCATCGTCCTTTTAAGACATGAAGATGTTTAAACAACCACTACAATAGCAGACACACAAAAACACACGTACTTTTATTCTATTTCTAAAATGTTGGAAAATAATCATGCTGGTAAAATATAAAACTTATGGGTTGTTCATGTTCTGAGCTACAAGGTGACTATCAGAGGGTTCAGGCTTCCCAAACCTCCACACGGTTGGGAAATGGTGGGAGGAAATGAAATGGATTGTCTCCCTGGATGAACTGCAACAGATCAAAGGACCAGGCCAAAGAACAGATACCAAGGAGTTCAAGAGCTTGCCTTCTTCCCCATCTCAATAAATGAAGACTCATTGATCTAACAGCTTGGACCAAAAAATTGAAGTTGACCTCTGACACCTCTCTTCTCCCATCTCCTATATCTAATCAAGCTGCAAATTCCATGAGCACTGACATCACCCTGGTGCAAGTGACACTCACTGTCTTCCATTTTCTTACAACCATAGATTTTTAATGGTCTTCTTGTTCCCACCATTGTCCCTCTAATCTATTTTTGATCCAGCAGCTAAGTGATATTGTTAAAATTTAAGCCAGACCACGTCAATAACTACCCATCTCAAGTAAAATCCAAATTGCTTACAGTATCCTCAAAGGCCCCTCTTGATCAGTCCCTCTCTCCCTCCAGATGTCCTCTCCAACCACCATGCCCATTCCCTCTCACTCATTTGATTGCCACAGCGTGAGCCACCTAGTTGTCACTCAAGCCTGCAGGGTACACCCTTGCCTCAAAACACTGGCATTTGTTACATTTTTCTGCCTGATGTGCACGTCCCTTAGATATACAAAATGTTCTCTTCCTCAACTATCATGGGTCTCTGGTCAAAAATATTTCATCAAGAAATCCTTTCATGAGCACCTTATTTAAAAGTATAATTTCTTGGGGGACCTAGGTGGCTCAGTCGGCTGGGTATCTGCCTTTGGTTCAGGCCATGATTCCAGGACCCTAGGATCAAGCCCTGAGTCGGGCTCCCTGCTCAGTGGGGAGTCGGCTTCTCCCTCTCCATCTCCCTCTGTCCCTCCCCCCACTCATGCTCTCTCTCTCTCAAATAAACAAATAAAATCTTTAAAAAAAAAGTGTAATTTCTTCTTCACTCTCAGGATTCCCTGATCTTTTCCGTTCTTTATTTTTCACGATAGAGGTAACAATTTCCTACAAACTACAAATTTAATTTATTTGTTTATTATCGGTTCTCTTCCACCAGGAATGTTGATTTGTTTGTTATTTTTTTATATCAGTTTCCAGAGAACTGTAATAGTGGCACAACATAGATAAGTCCTCAACAAATGTTTGTTAAACTGATGAAAAGAGTCCTTCAAATAATACCAATTATACTTCTTATAGGACCAGCCCTGCTCTAGTTCACTCTGGTTATTTACAAAACAGATCTGAGGAGTCCCGGGACTCATAACTAAAGAGATGGGGAAATTTTTTGAAAAAAAACGTGACCATCCAGAGGTGTTGGATGTCCCCGCTGCACTGGCTCGTGGTTCCATGAACCATCAGTCAGTCAAACCCTTGCATCTGGCTCCAAGGCCCAACAGATGTCATTCTATAATATGTGAGAGCAAATACCTAGGAAGGAAGGAGGAAACAATTTTCAACAATTTTTGTTTACAAAAATTAGCCAACAACATTTTCCTAAATTCATTCAAGATTCAACAACACTGTCCATATTTCCAAATCACAATGATACTCCATGTAATAGAAAAACACATCTGGTGTTCAAAAATATTAGTACTAATGCTATGAATTTCATTCATTATCACACTTTTGCTTTAAAATAGCAGGTCTATTGCCTCTAGACTAATTCTTTTTAAACCTGCTCTGACTTTATTTAGTACCTGGATTAATGAAGTCATTCTAAGTTCTCAAATGCTGATCAGGATTAGAATTCTCATAAAATGACCAAAGAAGTAACTTGGTTTAAAAAAGATCAAATAGAACTTTCCTTCATGTCATTTTGAACTGCAAAGTATACTACACTGAAAATTTTCAATGATGGTTATGTGTTATCTTAAACAGATCCCACTGGATCTATAACAATTCACACTGGTATCCACAATTCATTTTCGACTGCCATGGCTTGTCCTCAATATTGGTCCCCTAGGGAGCCGGGGGTGAGGGTAATGAGTTAGAAGTGGACAAGAAAAGTCCTAAGTGTTATATAGCTTCCATGGACAATAACCTGAATGAATCTACTCAAGCCTGTCTCTTGGAGTCTGAAATGAGTCACTTCACATTCACAGGTATTGCAAAGAATGTTGATGCACAGAGGACTCACTTTCCGCTTTGACAGCATCAGTCAGGTCTCATGGTTCACTGGAGAAGCTGAATCACAGAAATTACAAAGCACCTAAAGCCAATGCTCTAAAGAGGCATATGAAATTGCCCACTGTATTACTTTCAGAGGGAAAATATTACCTCACAAAAACATGCAGACGGTGGAAAAGCATACCTTCAGGGAGCCCTACTGTTCAGGTATGAACATCTTAGAAATCCAGACTGAATGCCTGCAGCAAGATAATTCCCCAAGATTTGGAAGAATCAATAGGACATTGCATTGTTTTACCCTTCTTGAGAAATTTGATGTCATAAAGTGACCACCTCAATCTTTGTCTTTTCTGTTAAAAATGAAATCGATGCCTCAAAGTCAAATGATTTTTTAAGTAGTAGTATTTCTTACATCCCTTGACCACCTTTGCTCCCAACAACAAAAATATAAGAGCTTAAGGTTGCTAGTTCCTTTATATTGCTGTTTTTCTTCACAAGAATTATTTTTTGGTTTTGGCTGCATAACCTGAGCATTGGTCACGTCACATTTTCCTCAGCTGTTCACATTACCAAGTGCATATGATATCCCATTTTTTCAAGTAAACTTAATGCTGCTTTTCATTTTATCCCCTCTGAGCTTCATCAGCTTCTTTGGGTACCATGCGGTGGAGTTCAGAAGTGGCTTAGAAAAAAATCTCAGTTAGGAACCTCTGAAGAGCTTTTGCAAGGCTGTGTAAATATGCATAAACAAACTCACTCTACCTATATCAAAAGGGTTAAGCACTCCTGAGCAGCACTTCAAGGTCAGTGGTTTGCTTTCATCCCTTTCCAGCACTTTGCATAGCTGGCAGTCCTCCATCCTTTGGGGAGTCCAGGGACAGCGGAGTGCACAAGACTTCACAGTCTCCGCCAGAATTTCCATAATCACATCAACAGATGGAATAATAATCGCCACTGAAGTTACTGTGCGATCTTTCTGATCCAAGGAAGCTTCCTCCTGCCTCATTTCAAAATCATTTCTGCTGGCAATTGAGACATAAGGTATTCTTACTTTCTGGAAATGTTACCACATTAAGTTGATTCCAAAATAACTGAATAGTGTAAGCCCTGCATTTGAATGCAGTGCTGGGGAGGGAGGCATCGAAACCCCTGCAGGGAGGTTGAGCAAGACACTTGGGGCAGGGGGGAGCTTTGTGAGTGCTACGGGGAACAGGGAACACCGTCATTTTCTTGGCAGCTGGAAGCAGTGATTGTGAGGCCTGTCACCAGCAACACCATCTCCAGGCCACCTGGGCTCTAGCTCCACAGCTGTGGTTCCAATCACAACTGTGCTTGAAAGTGACCTCTCCTCATCTCTATGTAGTAGGTTCTCTGTGTTCTTGATTATTCCATTGTTTATATATAGACCACATCTTCTTTAACCATTCATCTGTCGATGAACTTCTGGGCTCCATGTTTTGGCTATTGTGGACTTGCGATAAACATTGGGGGCTGCAGCTATATTCTAATTAGAAGTCTCTGAAATCTCTATTTTTCCAAAAGCAACCTCTCTTCCAAGCCTCAAGCCAATATTAACAATTATACCTGTTAGAACCTTTTTTTATGGGGAAGGGGAGGTCTAAAGCTGCCAGATAAAGCATATGATGCCCAGGGTGTCTGGGTGGCATTGGGCTCTGTGCTCAGTTAGGAGTCTGCTTCAGATTCTTTCTCCCTTTCCCATTCCCATTCATGCTCTGTCTCTCTCTCTCTAAAATGAATAAATACAATCCTTAAAAAAATTCATGATGCCCATTTAATTTTATCCCAAATTTATGGGACAAATTTACACTAAAAAAAACGTTCACTGTTTATCTGATATTCAAATTGAGCTAGACTCCCTGTATTTTAATGTTCTATTTCTGGTAACCCTAAGGTGGGAATTGGGATGAATTTTTGTCCTTTCATGTTTTTAATCTCTACATATCCCCCTCTCTTAACTTTGAGCAGTGATCGAGCCTTAAATATCTCCTTGTCTCAAGGCTTTTTGCGGGGTATACAGTCCAAGGTGAAACTCAGTAAAAAGATAATGCATGCTGTGTAAAGAGAAGAGGAGAGAGAAGACAGAGATGATGGGGGAGTGACTTGAGGGGGAGGTTCCCTCACCTGATGGGAGATCAGAGACTGGCAGGCCTAGCATTTATGAGGGGCCAGCACATCACTTTTCAAGCACTAGAGCAGGGCAATGGCAAGATTTTGAAAAGGATGACTTGGAAGAATGGTGTGTCAAGCGGGTACTACCCATGACACCAAGGTTCCCAGCCTCACTATCAGTTCACATGTCTAAGCAATGAGAGGCACAGAAGCAGGCATACATCAGACCCAAAGGTTCTGTGTGCATTGCAACAATGGGTGCTTCAGTGGAAATCAGTGTCGGATGTTAACCAAGGGTTTTCCTTGATGCTTTGACATAGAATACTATCACAGAACCTTTGCATCAGGGGAACCCAGATTATAGACTATGATTGAATTTCCTCCTATGTGCAGAAGCATGGGGGACTGAGTCTAATGCAATTTGATTTAAAGGGAATGATGAAATGACATAGTTTTTCCATACCACATTTATGGAATCAGAGTCAAATACTTTTGTGGTAGACACTGATGGTTACTCACCCCAAATCACTTTTTTTCCTCCAAATTTATCCTTGTTGGCAAGCTGCCTTCCTCTATAGGAGCTGAACATGCCAGAAATTGCTATGCCAGTCTGCTCATAAGCTGTGGGAATGACACCCAATCTAGGCCACGGGGGTCTGGAGAAAGAGTTTCTTCTATGATTGAAACAAAACAGAGTCATGCAAAAAGAAACTATCATTCTCTTTGGACTTGCTTGTGAGAATGTCTCTTCTGGATTTGTGAAAGCCAGCTTTTGAATAGGAGGGGACAAACCTGAGAACAAAAGATCTGAGGAGACACACCTTCAGGAAGAGGGGATGGCAACATGGAAGAAGCTTGAGGGTATCAATGAGTCATCTATTAGTCAACTCTGTAACTGCTCTGCTTCAGAACTGTGTGTTTTATGAGACAGTAGATGTTAAAGATAGGCTTAGTTGGCTATTTATTATTTGCATCTGAAAGAATCCCAAAAGATAGAACACCACTGCCACAGGTTGGGTTTTCCAGAAGAAGATACTGACATGTAGTTTGGGTGTGCGATGTTTATTAGGGACGAGAGACCAATAACCTCTGTTATCGCCCTGGAGTTTATTTATATTGTCTGCTGCTTTTCCCTTGGCTTTTGGTCCCCTGGTGTTTTTGTTTGTTTTTTACCTGTCTTATGATGTTATTTCACACCAGAGATTGAGGGTGAAAAATTATGGAGGTTTGAGGTATTATTATCTTAATCTAAAGAAGGTTAGCATCTTCGTTTTCTTTTGTATTTATTTAGATTTATGTTTGCTTTGTTTTGGCAGGCAGATAGAGCACCAGCAGATCATCTGGATCTTCTTTGCTCCTTTGCTTTCCACATTATAGCTTCTCAAATCCTGCCTGATTGTGCTCCATTGCCTTCAAATTACTGACTTTTATAATTTATCCACCTCTTATCATTGGTAATGAGATGGTTAATCTAGCACCAGTTATTCTCTCAAGTCTAGAGCTAACAACCCTGTTAAATGAGATTTGATCTTACGTGGATAAGTAAGAGAACAAGGAAGAGTTTTCTGGAGAGGAGTAACATAGCCTGAGCAAAAGTCCAGTATTAGAATGGAGGAATTTTGGATGAAGACAATTATCCATTCAAGTAGAGGCAACTTGTTAGGTGGCTGTAAGGGAAAAAATGCTTGAGTAGAACTAGGTTATTGAGAATTTATTGCAGGGCTGGTAGGGACCTATTAAATCTTTTTAAGCAAAAGTGTAAGAGGATGAATTTGTAAAGCCTAGTCTATCAATTGTCTTTTACAAAAGTAAAATCGTCTTGATATTATGTAAAGGAGTCATCAGTGCAGTATAACCCTATGTGATCAAACTGACACTATCTCTTCGTGAAGAATAAACTCCTAAAAGCATTCTTTAAACCTTTATGTGGCTGGCCCTTTTGAAAATCTAACGTTAGTGGGCTGGGGGAGGGGGTTGGGGGGGAGGGGAGAGGGCCATAATCCAAAGGCCAAAGGAGTGATTGAGACTAAAGAAAATGAGATAAATGATGAAAATGTCACCAAAATAATATATAATCTTACATTTTTACAATTCAAGTTTCATAGTGTGCATTGGCCAATTTAAAGTGAAAGTTAGGAAGAAGTGTTAAAAATTTTTTATTACTGGGCTGTTCAATTGATTTCAGTTTTCACTGCTGTAAATGACTCCTCTGTGGACAGAAATATTTATAGGTATGATATAGTTATAATCCTAAGGCACCATTTGTAACAAGGACATGGCCCCACAGTTCTCTAATTTAAGAGGCTATTTTTTTTAATACTAACAAATTTACAAAAATATTTTGACAACTAAAATGTCCAGTTCAATGTACATTTTTATTGTCATAAATATACATAAGATAAAATTTACCATTTTAACCACTTTTAAAATTAATAAACTTTCTTTTTTTAGAACAGTTTTAGGTTTACAGTAAAATTGAGTGGAACATACAGAAAGTTTCCATAAACCTCCTGCCCTCACATACAATCTCCCCTGCTATCAACTTCCCTCAACAGGGGGGTATGTTTGTTACAATCAATGAACCACATTGCCACATCATTGTCACCCAAAGTCCACCATTTACATAGAGTTCACTCTGAGGGCTATACATTCCATGGGTTTTGACAAATGTGTAATGACATATTTCCACTATTGTATTACACAGAATAGTTTCACTGCCCTAAATATCCTCTGTACCCCGACTATTCATCCCTCCCTTCTCTCTAAACCCTGGCAACCACTAATCTTTTTATTGTTTCCATAGTTTTGCCTTTTCCAGAATGTATTATATAGTTGAAATCATATAGTATGTAGATTTTTCAGATTGGCTTTTATCACTTAGTATTATGCATTTAAGGTCCCTCCCTATCTTTTCATAGCTGGAAGGCTCATGTCTTTTTAGCATTGGATAATATTCTGTTATGTGAATGTACCACAATTTACACACTCATCTATTGAAGATCATCTCGGTTGCCTCCAAGTTTTGGCAATTATGAATAAAGATGCTATAAACATTTTTGGGCAGGTATTTTTGTGGATGTGGTTTTCACTTCATTTGGGTACATGCCAAGGAGTGTGATTGCTAGGTCGTATGGTAAGAGTAAGTTTAATTTTGTAAGAAATTCCCAAACTGTCTTCCAGAATGGCTGTACTATTTTGCATTCCCATCAGAAATGAATGAGAATTTCTATTGTTCCACATCCTTGAAGCATTTGGTTTTGTCAGTGTTTTTGGATTTTGGTCATTCTAATAGGTAGGTGGAGGTATCTCATTGTTGTTGTTTTAATTTGCAACTTTCTAATGACATATGATGTCATATCTTTTCATATACTCACTTGCCATCTGTAGATCTTCTTTGGTAAGGTATTTGTTCAGGGTTTTTTTTTTTTTTTTCCTGTTTTATAATCCCGTTGTTCATTTTCTTATTGTTGGGTATTAAGAGTTCTTTCTACAAAGTGAACAGTCTTTTATCAGACGTATCTTTTGCAAATATTTTCTCTAAGTCTATGCCTTATCTTCTTATTCTCTTGACATATTAATCATTTTGAAGTGTAAAGTTCAGTTACATACATACATTCACCTTATTGTGTAGCCATCGCCACCGTTCATCTCCAGAACTTTTCCTTCTGCCCAAACTACAATGCTGGACCCATTCAGCAAGAGCCACCACCATTCTACTTTCTGTTTACATAAATCTGGCCATTTTAGTACCTCATATAAGTGGAATCAGACAATATTTGTGACTGATTTATCTAGTATAATGTCTTCAAGCCTCATCCATGTTGAGCATGTGTTAGAATTTCCCTCTTTTTTAAGAGTGAACAATATTCTGCTATATTTTATTTTACTTATCTATTTACCTATCTTCACAATTGGGTTGCTTCCACCTTTTGGCTATTGTGAATAATGCTACTATAAACATGGATATGCAACTATCTATTTAACTCTCAGTTCAATTTATTTCATAAAATAATTTTTGATCAGTCACAAATAGGTTATATATTGACTTTTTTCCCTTCTCGAGTTTAACTCACATTATAGTCATTTTAATATTTAGGTTTTATTTTAATTTCACTATAATTGCCAACGTTCATCCTTATTACGTTATGAAAAATTTAAATGTTGACTATAATCATGTAACATCATTACATACTGTTAAAATTTTCTTTCCTTTTAAACTACTTCATTTTTCTCTTATGGCAATTCTGTTTTGAATTTTCAATTTTTATTTTCTGTACCGTCTTTCTCTGATTCTCTTGTGTAGAAGAAATAACTATCATTGTTTAAGTGATTAGCAACATATATTATGACTAGAATTTTATTTTATTTTATTTTATTTTATTTTATTTTATTTTATTTTATTTTAAGATTTTGTTTATTTATATGTCAGAGAGAGAGAGCGAGAGCACAAGCAGGGGGAACGGCAGGCAGAGGGAGAAGCAGGCTCCCCACTGAGCAGGGATCTAGCCCAATGCGGGACCATTGAGAGACCAGTCTGTTCTGAATGGGGAACACAGGTAATCAGTTGGGTTCTAGACAGTCAGAAAGTCAGTTTCAGGGAACATCCAGATTCAGGCAAGGATCTAAAGAGTTAAATAGAGCAAGACATCAGGGAAGTGTTCAACAGAAGATATGTATACAAAAGACTATTTGGGCAGGTCAGATAGCACATGGCCTTGGGAAAACACTTTGGTTTCTGGAAAGATGTAAGATTTAGGCAGGAAACTAGCACCATGGAACTAAGATATTGGACAGGAAACAATCATGAAATTGGGAATGAATGACAAGAAAGTGATCATTTATTGTCTGTCTCCCCTATTAGACCATAAGTAAGACACATAAGGGCAGGGAAAAAAGTATGGGCAAGATGATAGCAAAGCTAATGAAACTTGAGCTCCTTTTCCCTTTCCTTAAAACATTATTGTTTGAGAGCTGTACGAAAGGGCTAACTCTCCAGGGGGCATTAAGGTGACTTCGCAGTGAACGCTAAAGAACTGTGCATATTCAAGCACATGTATTCCATTCTATGCTTGTTCATTTTTTTTTCCCAGAAGCTATAGATGTCTAAGCTGAGCTAGGATTTTTCGTACCCCCTTATTTTGCGCTTAGTTCCCTATACAGAGGGAAAAAAAACTCAACTTCTTAATATGTGACAGGAACATATTCCCACTACTTTATACATGCATTAAGGAAATGTTAAAATTTAAATAATAGCTGTGCTCACATTATGCTTAAATATCTATAGAGACGAAAAGATTTGTTACATGCATGTTACTGTAACATGTTACAGTTATTGTTACATGTTACTCATGTAACAAAAAAGATTTATGTAACTCATGTATATAACTCATTTATGGAACTCATATTTATCTCATCTATTTTAAAAGATATGGACATATCCTAAGTGCTAATTTAGGACATGCTTCTAAATTAAGAATTTAGGAGCAAAAATTAGGGGAACAGAGAACACACACACATACAAATAAGAATGGATTACTAATATAATATGAGAGTCATTTAGATTTTAAAAATTGCTTTAAGCCAGGAAAACAAGTAAGATTCTCTCAGACATAAAATCCAGTGTTGCATTTAAATGAGAGAAGAACACAAGATTCAACACAAGTTAGCAGAAAATTCTCAGCTGTCCATGGGAGATTTGTGGGAAAACTTTGGAATGCCAAGGCTACACTTAAAACCAAGAGATCAGAATTGGAAACCCATGTTGGCAAAAGAAAAAAAAAACTTTTAGGTAGTTTAAAAACAAAAAGCCGAGAGTTTAAATTTGGAATTGTGGCTTTATAAGAAATTCATTAGATACCGTGGCAAAATTATATTATTGAAACACTACTTGGAAAATTTGTTATGTTTTGCTTCAGTATTTTAGGAAGGCCTTGTAGTAGTCTCAGAAAAATGGAACTTACCTCTGTAAGAATGAACACTGTCCGAGATCATGAAATAAAAGTACTTCAGACCAGTAGAAGGTAATAAAGAAACCAGTGGAAGATAGATGGAGAGAAAACACCATAGATATTTGAACAATCTCAGAAACTGTCTGGAGAAGCTACTGTTGACAGGGAAAACACTGTATTTTAAGCATTTCTGCATAATCATATCCTAACTTTCCCCCTCTCCTGTAAAAAAGCAGGGAAGATGTAAGAGAATCAAAAAGCTAAAAGTAATTCTAGGAGAGCTGATTAGCCCCTTTACTTTTCCGCTTATGTTAGAAATTATTAAGTATTTAGCATTAAAGAGAAAATAAAATGTTAAATTGCTCCAGGGCTTTTGATACCAACTTGAGAGAAAAGGCACGTTGAAGCTTGAGGCACTTTAATGTCCTAGAAAAATTTTTACCTTATAAGGGAAATTTCAAGTTGGCAGAATATGTTGCATTTAAGAACACAATTAAATTAAAAAGAGCTTAAACACAAGTCAAAATTGATATGAAAGATAATCCATTTAACTTACACTTTATTTCTTAAAACTACCATCTAAATTTTGTTTCAACATCAAATATAATGTTGCAGTTAACCTAAGGATTTTGACATTTTTATTATTTCAGTTGGGGGGGGGGAGAGCCTATGTTTAACATGGTTAACCTTATCCATAAGAAACTCTTGTAGTTAGACCATAGGGTCATATCTCATCACCCTGGTCACACTCCTTACATGGAGGTGGTAGTTTACTGACATCTCAAGTATAACGTCTAAAAAAATGCAGAATGACCTCTGGAAGACTAACCCTAAATCAGCACATATAGAGAATCGAAGTACTTGTGGAATTAAAAAAATCTACTGACTTGTCAGTTCTGCAAAAGCACTGGAAACTGTTCAGCTCTGACTCGTATTAACAGTGAGAAGCTGGGCAAGTTACATAATCTTCTAGTCCTCATCAATATTATGGGCATAACTATACCCGCTCCCGCACGTGTGTTAGAAGGATTAAATGAAACCATGTCGTAAACACCTTGCACAGTCCTAGTATAGAAAGTGTTCAGTAAATGGCAATGCTTGTTCTCACCAGGTATCTACACAAGAGTTTTTGCACAATAATGATCTGAATAGTTAGATGGATAGAACCCACGATTTCAGAAGGCATCTGATATCCACTGTTTGTACGAATCCCCAGATTCAACTTATTCTTCCAAAGGAAAAAACTAACAAGTCAGAATGAGTCCTGGCGTATCATCCACCCAAGCGGGATTCCATTGCGGCATTTCTATGCCATGACTGGAGGACGCTCTAGAATACTCCATCTCCTTCAAGACTGTTGGAAATTTAATTCTCACTTATTAATTTGCTCTTGTAGGCCCACCCATAAGAAAACTGAATTTTTATTGTCTCGACAGCTTTTTATTCATTGTGAGACAAGTTTTATAGTATTAAAACTGAAGCATGCAAGATCAATACTTGCCCAAAAATACTTTGCAGTTATTCATGCTTCCTTGTCAACTTAAGTGTTCATCTGCAACTCTGATACTTGCTTTCTTTTCTTCATTATACCAGATGAAATTGTCCCCCCAAATAACTTTAAGGCATTGTTCCCTCTCCCTAACCCAATTTCTTTTTTTCTGCCTTCTCACCAAACTTTTCTACTGTGCCCTCTGAAACCCTCATTCCAGGAAAAAAAAAAAAAAATTACAGATATATCCTTTTCATAATTTGTTTTCTGCAGGCTTTAAAAAGAACACAGCTGTTTGCATGAGTATACCACACTCCTTGTTCATCCCTTCATTTTCTCATATTTTCTTATATCTCATCATTCTCTGGATTTCTATTGCTGCCTATATACAATTAAGCTAAATTCTCTTACTCATTCTTTCTAAAGGCTGTTAGTTGGCTGTAGCCATCTCTACCCCATCTCCATTATTTCTACACACCTGTCCAGGAGCTACAGTCTCTGGCTTCATTGAATATGTTGGAATTTGGCTCACGGTTTTGTCTTTCAGTCCAAACCCTACCACCGTCCTTGGTACTTTCTATGTCCTTTTTCATCCTTCTAGGATGGCATTCACAACTTGGCCATAACCACAGGCTTCATTTTCTTAACATTTATTCATCGTTTGATTCACTGTCTCTATATATTCTGACTTTCTTTGTTTTTGCAAGCATGTGACTACCTCATAACTTCTGTCTCTCAGCTTCCATAGAACAGAGCATGTCAGTGAGAATCTCAAATCCATGATAGAGCTAACAGCACTGCCTCAATTTCGATCAGGGAACATCATTGGTATATCAAATTACTGGGGGAGTGGGCAGAGTTATGGAGTGCAAAAGGGGTGAAGTTTTCTGGAAACAGAGATGGTCCTGAGGAAGAAAGATGACTCAAACACTATCTGCTACAGTGTCACTTGTCTGCTTAAAATCTTTCATTTTTCCCTGTCTGTGGCTTTTAGGAAACATTTACATTTCTTTGTGCAAAATCAAAAGGCTTTCATAATCTGACCACTGCTTCTCTCTCCAGCCTTATTGCTTTCTCTTCCAGTGTCTCTTTCCGTCTTCTCCTCAGCAATATTAACTTTTTTTGGAGTTTGGAACACAGTGGGATTTCTCTTGCTTGGTGGCCTTTGTCCTTGTTGATCTCTCTTTGGATAGTAACCGTCCTCCCTTGCATTGCTAGTCTCTTCCTTTCCTTCTGAAGAATTCAGGTGGGGTCTTTTGAAAGCCTTTAATAAATACCTCTTCTACTCTCCTCCGACAGAAGCAACCTGCCCCTGGTACCCTCAGCACTTTGTGCAACCTTCTGTCATATCCAATATCCATATTCAACAGTATAACAATTTCTGACTTTTTGGCTCTCTCCTGTGCCATATCTTGGTCTCCACTTGACAGTATGTCCTTTAACGGTAGGGACTTTGTTTTTCATAATTCTTTCTGCATCATCTAGTATCAAGCAAAGTGCCTGGTATTTAGTATATACTCACTAATTGTTTATTGGAAGGAAGGGAGGAAAGAGAGAAGGAAGAAAATAGAATGACACATTATAAGCATTTTACCATCAATTGATGGAAATTGCTAATATCTGGCATAATTTTATGTGAATTGAAACATCTCTGTAGTAGGAGACTATAATGGAAGCCTAACAAATAGTTATGTGAGTATGGTTCTACTTAAACTGCTCACATGGCAGGAAAACAAAATCAACTGCTTTTTTCGTAGCCACAGTCTGCTCTGAACTATCCTTCGATCCACAACTTAACCCAACAGCATTGCTCAGGGAGGTAAGGTCAATAAATTGAACATCTTCCCACTTAGAGATTTGCTTGTCTTTGAAAATGTGAGGATGCCTGTTAGGTACCAAAACATAGTTGATGCATGGGTGTTTTGGTGGCTTACCAACAGAACTGAAATTTTTTTTTTTTTTGAGAATATAGTCTGTGATTACTAAGAACTGTACTGAGAGTACAAAGTCATTTCAAATATTGTAAGTAACTAAATACACATGTGTTTTGCTGGATAACTTGCCAGAGGGGGATTAAAAAAACAGTAATTCAAATATCATGTGTTAAATAAAGTTTTTTTTTTAAATTGACAGATAGAAATGTATACCAGTAGCTATTGAATCTGTCTATGCAGCAGAATTACCTCTTTGATTTTTTGGGGGAAAAAAGTGTTTTGCAGAAATACTTTCCCGAACACACTAAATCATCATCCCGTTTACCACTGACCTAAATCCCTAACCCCTTATTGAGAACCTGGCATGTCTTTCCCCTCCATTCTATCCCAGTTGCATGATATTTCAAACACTGGCTCATTCCTATTTGGAATGCAAATCCTTGCTCCATCGCTACAGCTGTGTGATACTCAGAGCCGTCTAGATTACGACTAGACTAGCCATGGTCCTTTGAGAATCATCATAACCTTCAGTTCAGTACTCTAGTCTTAGTTCATTAGCATTAAGCCCGTATCAACATCACTCAGAGGGCTGCTGATTGCAACTTTGATCATTTTATTTCAAGTGGACTTCTCAGCTGCTGTTTTGGTCATCTCATTCATCTTCTATACTAACTGGCACACCCCATCTGCTTTTATCGCTCTTGTCTTGCTTATATTTTTCCTGTTTTCCTTTTATGTCATGCAACATAGCATAACCTGTGGGACATCTACCAAAGAAGGGACTTAAGGAGCATTATGAGAATGCCGTAATCGCCCAGTGAGATTTTAACTTGGCAGGTCAAAGATGTAGTCATGGGTGCCGAGACACAATAACCCATTTATTCTCCAAGGCTGACTCACCTGCAGAAAGACTGCATCATGAATAGATGCCACTATGGGAGTCCTGAACATTTGTGTAACCACATCCTCCACCCACTGACTTATTCCAAAAGTGACAGTACCTTGGCAAAGGCAAAACAAATGTTCTAACCAAGGGCAAATGAGGCAATAGAAAGCACAAAGTGGAGAGAAAGGAAGCATCCTCAATTCAGAGCTGCGTTGGCTGTCATGCTAACCAGCAACCTTGAGTACTGCTTGGCTAGACTGTCATCTCCACAGCCACCAAAATTGGGTGATGTCTCTACATTTTCTCTAGTACTCAAGAAACTAGCAACACTAGTTGAAGGTTTGGTTGTGCCTCGGTCTTGGTAAGTAAATATGTAAATAAACAACAAAAACATAAAAGAAATGATAGATTATGTGGCTATAATCTGTCCCTATTCTAGGAACAAAAATATTCAGTGAAGATAATACACACAAAAAATTTGTATACTCTCTTTTTTGGTATTTGCAAGTAATGATGCCAGTATTTTCAAATAAAAATGATGAAAAACTAGAACTTTTGGGATTAATACTCTTAACATGTTATCATCTGTTAGGAGAAGATAGAATTCTACATGTTTCAATGGAGATACCATTTCTCAAATATTGCTGGCAATCTACTTTCTTTTCAACAATTAATACTGTAATAGGTAAAATCTGTCTTTACTATTTACCTAGACAAAATGTCCTATGATAAACATATATGTTCTGGGGTTCCTGGATAGCTCAGTCAGTTAAGCATCTGTCTTTGGCTCAGGTCATGATCCCAGGGTCCTGGGATAGAACCCCACATCAGGCTCCCTGCTCAGCGAGGACCCTTTTTCTCCCCCTCCCATTCCCCCTGCTTGTGCTCTCTCTCTCTCTTTCTGTCAAAGAAATAAGTGAAATCTTAAAAAAAATAAGACAGTTCTGTGATTCTTCTTTAAAAAATAAATAAAGGGCGCCTGGGTGGCTCAGTTGGTTAAGCGACTGCCTTCGGCTCAGGTCATGATCCTGGAGTCCCGGGATCGAGTCCCACATCGGGCTCCCTGCTCGGCAGGGAGTCTGCTTCTCCCTCTGACCCTCTTCCCTCTCATGTGCTCTCTGTCTCTCTCATTCTTTCTCTCAAATAAATAAATAAAAAATCTTAAAAAAAATAAATTTAAAAAAAATAAATAAATAAAAAATAAATAAAAATAAACATGTGTTCTATGATATGCACACACACAACACACATCTGTTCAAAAACATCTGATAAATTGAAGATTTCTTTATTTAAAATTTTATACTTATAAGATACCCCTTTTAATGTAAGGCATCATGTCAAAGAAGCATTCACTGAGGGCCTGACCATGGGCAAGGCATTAGGCATAAAGTATTCAACCAGTAAATATAGAGAATTGACATACATGCATCTTCATTTAAAGTTATTTCATAAATGCTATGGAATATAATGCTATCTCTTTCTGAAATATCCTCTTAACTAAGATGTTAATAAATATATAAATAATCATAATGGTACACTACCAATGTGTGTTTGTGTATGGGTATATGTGTACATGTGTATATATATTTACCCTATGTTCTTAGTCCTATCTGATCCAATATGACTGATGTCCTTTTAAGAAGAGCAAACTTTGGGCACAGATATATATATATATAAAGGAAGGCACTCATGTGAATACAGAGACAAGGATTGGAGTTATGCTGCTACAAAGTAGGGAATGCCTGGGACTATCAGAAGCTAGGGGAGGCAAGGAAGGATCCACTCCTAGAAATTCTGGAGAGAAGGTGATCTTGCCAACATCTTGATTTCAGACTTCTGACTGCTATAACTGTGAGAGAATAAATTTATGTTGTTTTCAGCCATCCAGTTTGCAGTATGTCTCCTAGGCAGCTATGAAAAACTAATACAACCAGCTAAACGGTATATGCATTCACAAATAACCACTCTGATAAGATAGGTAGTTGTGAGTGCCATAGAGATACACATAGAAAGTTCCTTGTCATTACAAGAGAAATGATTCTTGATGAAAGACTTAGAAAAATCTTCAATGTAGATGTGGCATTTGCAGTTGACTTTGAAGGGTGGATAGCATTCTAAATAGAATGGAATACCAGCTCTTGCCCTATGCTAGCTATACCCACCGACGCTTCTTTCCACAGGCTCCATACCATCTACTTCTTGAGATTATCCTCATTAAATGTGAACAAATATTAAAAGTACTCTTCCCAGCACAAGGTGAGGTAAAAAATTGATCTTGCTGCCTCAAGCCAGGCTGCTTGGCATGAGCTGTGTGTTCCTGTGATATTATTAAATTTTCTAGAGCAGCCTTCTCTCACCTCTTTGACTTGATCCTATAATAAGACTTTTGTCTTGCTCCTCTGTTTTGTAATTCATCTTCACTGCCAAGTCTAGAATCCTTCTCTGAATCCTGATTAACTTGACTAGAAGTCAGACACCTTATATAATTTTTGCTGGACTTTTCAACTAGGAATTGGATCCTTTTTCTTAAAACCACATTGGCTGGAAGAATTTTATTCCAAACCATGCTGTCAGCTCACCATTGTGAAGATGCTGATAGGCAGAATAATGATTCCCTGAAGATGTCTACATCCTCATCACTATAATCTGTGAGTATGCTTTGCTACATGGTAAGGAGGAATCCATGTTGAATACGGAATTAAAATTTCTAATTATCTGGTCTTGAGATGGAAAGAGTATCCTGGATTATCCAGGTGGGGCCAATGTAATCACAAAGGTCCTCATAAGCAAAAGAAGAAGGAAGGAGAGTTGGTGTCAGAATGATGAAGCATGAGAACAACTTGACTGGTCATTGCTGCTTTTGAAGATGGAATGGAGTCATAATCCAAGGAATGCAGGGGTCCTCCAGCAGCTGGGAAAGACAAGGAGATAAGTGGTACCCTAGAAGTAAAGAAATGAAGTCCTGCTGTGACCTTGATTTTAGCCCAGGGAAATCTATTTCAGACTCCTGCCCTCTAGAGCTATAGAAAAAACTACATTTGTTTTAGCCACTGTATTTGTAATAATTTGCTACAGCAACAACAGGAAGCAAACACATTGCCCTTATGCAAAACAGACCTTAAGATATCAAAGCTAGCTTGCTTTGAATCTGAGTTACCATGTTCTTTGGTTTTCTGAAATAGTGGGGAAATATAATTTGTAGTTAATATCATGGGATTTGGAACCCAACAAGGTAAAGGGTAAAATTCTGCCTCATTAATTACTAGCCACATGGTCCTTAACAAGTGACTCAATTTTTCTGTGCTCAGTTTCATTATCTGTTTACTGAGGATAATACTTTTCTCATCAGGTTGACTTAAGAATGAACTGAAATAATGTATATAAAATATTTTGCTTAGAGTATGGCAAATGTCATGAATTATTGGGATTCCTTCATGTCTTTCTTTCCAGAGGTGAGTTCTCCTGTCAGGGTAATGTAGTGATATTAGATAACGTGGGTACAAAAGTAGTTTGAAGCCATGTGGGGAAGTATTCTTCATCACATACTGCTAAGGAGTAGTGATTTAACTCGGTAAGTAAGGAGGTAGTCATTTAAATTTAAAACACTTCCTGTATTTTTTTTTTTTAAAGTCTAGCAGTGCCAACACAACTTATAGACACTTAGATATAAAGGAAAGAGTGAAAAGCCATATCTAGTCCAAAAACCAGGACTGAGAGTCAGTGTTTCATTTGGAATATGAGAAGAAGACTATCTAATAGTGAGAAACCGGGGCACCTGGGTGGCTCAGTCGCTAAGCGTCTGCCTTCGGCTCAGGTCATGATCCCAGGGCCCTGGGATTGAGCCCCACATCAGGCTCCTTACTCGGCAAGGAGCCTGCTTCTCCCTCTCCCGCTCCCCTTGCTTGTGTTCCCTCTCTTGTGTTCTCTCTCTGTGTCAAATAAATAAAATGAAATCTTTAAAAAAAAATAGTGAGAAACCAAATGTATCTAAATTGGAAAGCATAATAATTGGAAGACCAATTATTTTTCTGGAAACGTCTGGTCTACCTACCTGAAAGTAACTATTCCTACCCTCATCTGCCCTCATGTTTAGAAACATGTTTTCAAAAACCTGGAAACAATCTTGCAGATGCTACTTTTTCAAAGGCTTTTTGAATGATTTCTTCTTCTATGTTTCATTCTATTTCCCCTCTGATACTATCTGCACCTACGGAGGAAACAACCCATTTGCCAAGAAATAAAAAAAAAAGGAAAATGGTGGTATTTTCTTTCAACATGGGATGTATAGGCCTCCCAATTAAATTGCCACAGGTGGGGACAGAAAGAGGATTAGCTTTTAGAACAGCAAATACTGTATACACAAGGAATTGCTGGCTTTTGTTTCTTCACTATTCTAAGGTGTCAGAGAGATAAGCAATGTGGATAGGAAAAAAAAATCCAAATTCTAGGCCAATATATAATCACACTTAGGTGGAACTCTGATATTATTATAAGTTTAATTGTGTCCTCCAAAAATACATGTTAAAGTCCTAACCCCTAGTACTGCAAAATGTGACCTTATTTGCAGCAACCTTAATAAAGTTAGTATGAGATCCTACTGAGGTAACATGGTGACAAAATCCAATATAAATTGGTATCCTGATAAGAGGAGAAAAGACATGTATAGCAAAATAAAGTGGAGGAAGCAGCCAGACAAAGAGTTTAGTTCAGACCAAGTTCAGTGTATCCTACAGGGAACTTGGGAAGGTAAATGATATATATCCCACCTTAACGCAAGGTGGCTGGCCTTTTGTATTTCCAAATAAAATCCTATGCTTTTCTAGGTAAACCAAGGGTGATCTGAGGAGGAAATAAGTGGTTAGCAATTAGCAACCCATAGTCATGGCAGCTAGGGAATGGGCACAAGCTCTAATAAAAGGAACCTAGGAATGACACCAACGGTGTCTATTACAGTGGATATGGGGCCTGAGATCAGAAATGTAACCTAATGACTGTTAGTTTTCTTTAAGAATATGCTAGGAACATTGGGACAGAAGCAGTAAGCAAAGATAAAATAAATAAATAAAAACTCCTGGCTTTTATTTTAAAAAGTAAAATTTGCCTAACACACAATTTTTAAAGGGCTAACTGAATTTTAAGCAAAACATTTGGAAATAAAATGCAACTGAAATATTCCAGCAGAATTTTAAATATATAAAAGAGACACAATCCACAATCCCTTAGAAGAAAATAAGGACTATATTTTTCCCCAAGTGAATAGAAACCAGACTTACCGCAGAATTCTAAGGAACATCACTTATTGGAGGACAATGGAACAGCACAGATAGAGTCTAAGATTATTTTTAAAGACTGCTCTTGCCTATTTAGTCTAACACAATTATTTTCTATATACTGGGGAAATACAAAAACATTCTAACATATTCAAGAGTTTATAAAATACAACATGTAAATCACATGTATTGCTCGGATGCTTTTGGCTACAAGTCACATCAACAACAACTACAGCAACAAAAACTCACTGTGGCTTGTACCACATGATAATAAAATATCCAGAAGTATATCAATAGATGCTCATTTAGTTGTTATATTAATTAATATTAATTAATGTATATTAAACCTATGATATGCCAGACATGCTTGGTGCTAGGAACAAAGTGATAAGCAAACCAGCCAGACACATGTTTACTGCTTTCATCTCTTCTTTCCCCTATTGATGAAGAATAGATTCTTTCCCTAGGGTTATGGGAATGGCTATACACATGGTGTCTGGCAGTGGACAGATGAAATTAACAGTAGTTTATTAGTCACATATACTCACAGCCTGGAAAAGAAGGATACCACATACCATATAGGGCCCAGCAGGGGTTGCCCTCACTCAACAACAGTCTGAATGAGGAGGAACTGTGGAAAGCAGATTTTGTAGTAACAAGAGGATGAGGTGTTCTGTGATTCCTGTGGAAGGATGTAATTGGCTAATTTGAATAATTTGGTGGGCTGGCAGAGAACTGAAGCCCAATACTTAGGTGTAAGCCGGCATTGTGCCTGGTTCCAGTGATAAGGAGGGTTGTTTGGTTAGCAGACCTTATCTGCAGAAGCACAATGGAAAGGTGAACTTGAGGTTAGGTCATTAGAGGCCCTCCTAGTTTCAGATGTCAAGGCAGCACATAATATTAATTTTAGGCCTTAAATGATGATTACCTCCATGAATAATTTTTTCCTCAACTACATGTTTCACCCTATAATTGTATACAGTTATACTATGTTCAGATACTGTTTTAATTAAGAATTTGTTTTGCTTTATCTTCCTTGAGCTTTTTTATGTTGATTGTTGGTGTCCATAACATATGGAAAATTCTCAGCTATTATTTTGTTAAGTAATGTTTCTGTCCCCTTCTTTCCCACCTCTCCCCCTGGGACTACAATTCAATTTGTTACATTTTTCTTTTTTAACAATCTGTTTTTAACCTTCTTTGTTTTTGCCTCCAGTAACTGTATTCTAGATAATTTGTCTGACTTTACCTGCAATTCTCTAATTCATTCTTCAACCATGTGTATCTAAATTTAGTTACTGTGAAATTCATCCACTGAGTTTTTAACTTTAGGTACCATCTTTTCCAACTCTACAAGTTTTAGTGGTTTTTTTTTTCAAATTTGTTATGCCACCTCTTATATTTTTTGTACTCTGCAGTCATTTTCAAGCTCTTTTATTTAAAAAAAAAAATAAGAAGCATTGTTGTTTTATACCGTGTGTCAATGCCTGAGGTGCTTGTGAGTTTTATTTATTTATTTATTTGTTTATTTATTTATTTATTTATTTATTTATTTTTCGGTTCTCATTATAGTAGATGCTTTGTTTGCCCATGTGTTTTGTTATCCTTGACAGCAAATTTTTTGGAAGATTATTTGAAGGAGTATTTCAAGAATCAGGAGGATTATACATTCCTCTAGAGAGGATCTTCGTGGCTTTTGCCAGGGTTCTGGGAGGGTACCAGTTCAGGATCAACATGTCTGAATTCCATTTTGTGGTCACCAAATGATCCAAGAGACCTGGAACAAAGCTAGTTTACTTCTGTTTCACACTTCCTGTGAGAGTATAGCTCTGTGGGTCTCATCTCAAAGTGGGTGTATAGGGGGTTTCAAAATCCTTAGCTTGGTAAACCCTGGGCTGGTGTGTGCCTGCCTTCCTTCCTTCCTCCCTCCCTCTTTTCTTTCTTTCTTTCTTTCTTTCTTTCTTTCTTTCTTTCTTTCTTTCTTTCTTTCTTTCTTTCTTTCTTTCTTCTTTCTTTCTTTCTTTCTTTCTTTCTTTCTTTCTTTCTTTCTTTCTTTCTTTCTTTCTTTCTTTCCTTCCTTCCTTCCTTCCTTCTTTCTTTTCTTTTTTCTTTTCTTTTCTTTTCTTTTTTCTTTCTTTCTTTTCTTTTCTTCTCTTCTCTTCTCTTCTCTTCTCTTCTCTTCTCTTCTCTTCTTTTCTTTTCTTTCTTCTCCCAGAATCCTGCCAAGCTGCTAAAACCATAGTGCAGTTTCACAGTGCTACTCCCAGTTAGATAAATGGCCTTCTGGACAAAATGGATTTTTGTTTTAGGCTTTCCCCTCCAGCTTCTTGCTTTCTCCTAGATTTTGTTTGGGTAAATCATCTTTTAAGTTTTGGATGACCAAATGTAACCATCTTGTTAGTTTTTGTTTGTTTGTTTTTAGGGCTTTTTGTTTGTTTGTTTTTGCTTTCATATTAATATTTCCTCCAGCTCATTTAGTTGTCTTCAGTGGGAGGATTTAGTTCTAATTACTCAGTTTGCTATTATCAGGATAAAATCCCTTTCACCCCATAGTTGGCAAAGAATCTCTATTGTATTTGAAGACATTTAAAGACATTTAAAGACAATTAAATGATTACTGGTTATATTCTAGTTCAGTCCTTCCCCACAAGTCTCATTATTTACACTCTTAGCATATGATATAGGGGGTTATAACAAAAGGCTCCTTTCTCTTTCCTTAAAACTAAAGTTTGAAGGGGAAAACAATGGTCTTTTTTTATGGCTAAGAAATTCAATAATTGTTTTCAGTACCTTTGAAAACTCATATTCACCTTCCCAAGTTATTTTTGTGCATGTGTTTTGCTATTTAATTGGTGGTTGATGAAAAAAAAACAGTGGCAGCTATTTTGTCAATAAACCCTCCCTTGTTTATTTTTATCTAGAAATTATGACTCTTTTTATTTAGTTCTAATTAAATTATGTATGCATGACCTCAAATACATACATATATTATATATATATTCCTTTTATATATATGTCAGAGTAAAGCAGAAATCAGGAATAGAGATGGGGTTATAACAAGCAGAAACACTGCTAGCTCAGACAAAAGGGGACAGACTGGGTCTACCACAATAGATCTCCACTGTAAAACTAAAGCAATAATCTACTTAAAATCTATATCACGTAGTTATAATTCCAATTTTGACAGGCCACACAGGAGTAGTACCTCTATTCTATGCCATATTGATATTAAATTTCATTTGAATATCTGAATGTCATCTGACATGAATTCTAGACAATTATTTATCAGACATTTGAATCATTGAAGATGTGCATGTCATACATAGATTCTCTGTATTTCTTTTGTGAATCTGCAATTACCTCAAAATAAAAAAAAATAGTTTAAAAAATGTGACATATTTTGTTTCTTTGTTATTCTTTTAAAAAATATAATCTAAAATTTTTATTTTATCTCCTATTTAATCAAAATTAGATTAAAATTCACTCAGGGAGTGAATCAGAGTGTCAAGAAGGCACAGTTTTAATAGCTCATTGTGCACTTTTCCTTACAAGTTATGAACATTACCTTCAAGGCAAGTCTTTAAATGGCCTGAAACATTCTGGACCAAATATTGACTACTTTTTTCAAGTTTACAAGTATTTTCTTACAAATACTTTTAAAATCCATAGTAGTAATAATCCATTTCTTATGTTGTACTTATCAAATTTCTTTAATCCCCTACTGTGGTGCTTTAGAACAATTCCTTAGAAGACCTAAATAAATTTTATCTATTTATTTAAATATTAAGTAAAGTTTCTCCTTTATTTTCTCCAAGATATCCTCCCAAGTATCTGAACCATTAAATATGATTCATACCTATAAAACTATGAAAGCAGTATTCTCCTCAATGCATATAAAAAACCTAATGTTACTTTTAGTTATTTTCCTGAGTACTAAAGTAATTTCAGTGATTTCAAATGCCCGTAACATCACAGTTTTAACAAGCTGTATACTGGAATTTAGAAGGAAAACTTAAATTTCTCAGGTCTATAACCTGTGAAGTGCTTATGGATACCAGCCAAAACAGTAGGCACCTTTTAAAAGTGCACTGTTTTAAAGGTCACATATGAGAGAAATGTCATAGATAACAAAGTCCAGATGTCCAAAGATCAGCCTATATCAGCATTCAGGAATAATGCAGATATCAGCCAGAAATGGACAGCTAACACAAAATAGGAAAATTCAGTTCATTACAATTTTGAGAAACTAAACAATAAAGCTCCGATACTTTTTAAAATTCCATTTCAAAAGCTTATGTTCTTCTCATTTCCTCCAAACAAATTTATGTTTAAAATCCAAAGCAGACCTTAGGAGAAGTGAAAAACTTCTCATTTCAAGGCACCAAGATAATCATATGCATGATTGTATTGTAATGATTTGCTTTCCTGTATCTGCTTCCAAACACATTGTGAAGAGAATCATAATGTGGGCAGTAAGAAACCTTGACTAAGGGCGGTCTCTGTTCTGTTGAAAAATCACCTGAATCATGGTAGGTTGGTTTTTCAGACAAAAATAAGGAATAGCTTCCTAAAATAAGCATTAATGTTAGCACTAAAATGAGTATTTCCTTATTGTCCATTGGATTCTGTGCTGCTTAAATATAGACTTGCCATGCTATATTCCATACTCCCTTAACACAGAGTTGTAAGTTTGGCCAACATTTATCAAAGGCAACATACTCATGAAATATCTAGGAAAAAAATATCACTCTCCCATACCAGTGTCTAAAGGTCAGCAATTTTTCATTTCAAATCAAAGCCTTTTTCACTGATGCATATGAAAGGCCTATAAATTCCCAAGAAAAGGCTTTTCCACAGAGATGATTTCTGTGACTATCTAGGAGGTTAAAGATAAAATGCTCTACATGATCTCCTGGGCTCCCATGGCTTCAATTATCACCTCTCTGAGGATGATTCCCAGATATGTGTCTCCAAACCTGTGTCCCTAACCTTCAAGCCCATAATTTCAGCTGCACACTGGACAGCTCCACCTGGGGTTCCTGCTGAGCAATCACACTCAATGTGTTCTCTACTAAAGGCATTTTCTCATCCAAACGTGCCCCTTTATGATTTTCCAGTCTCTCTCTCTCTTTTTTTAAAGATTGTATGTATTTATTTGACAGAGAGAGAGATAGTGAGAGCGGGAACACAGGCAGGGGGAGTGGGAGAGGAAGAAGCAGGCTTCCCACGGAGCAGGAAGCCCAGTGCGGTAGTCGATCCCGGGACCCTGGGATCATGACCTGAGCCAAAGGCAGATGCTCAACGACTGAGCCACCCTGGCACCCCTCTCCAGTATCTTTTAAAGACATAATTATCTTCCTTGATACTCAGAGCTCAGGTCTCAACATATGGTTTTCCCCCCCCATATTAACTACCAATGTTGATGACAGTTGGAGTAAATAACTTCCCATTTATATTTTCCCCATCTTAGTTTATTTCAGGTCATTTCCAAATGGGTTGAGTTCTAAATAAATAATGTGGAATCTTCTTAATTTGGAGTTGGTTTCTACGTAAACATTACAAGCTTTCTTTAATTTAGGCACGACTGCATTTATGAAATCTAATCTTTATTCTCTAAATCTTTATTTACTACTTTCCCAATCACTCACTCGCTAGCTAATTTGGTCAAAATTATGCTACAATGGTTCCATAAAACTAAAAATAAATGAATAAATGATTTTAGATATTCTTAAGTACTGTGAAGAATATTGTGATTTTATAGAGAATGACAAAGTAGTTCTACATTAGATAGAGTGGGGAAAACCTCTCTGAAAGATCAGAATAGACAGTCATGTGAAGATTGGGGGGACAAGCATTTTCAGAAGAACAAAGTGAAGCGTCTGGATGAAAAAAATCCTGGTATATTTAAGAAACAGAAAAAGGACTAATGGAGTGGAAATGTATGAAGCCCAGAACATGTAGATACGAGAAAGATTTAGGAAAAAGAGGCATGGGAACAATTTTTGTAGGGTATTAAACCATGAGTAAAAGATAAGATATGTGGATCCACTAGAGAGTTTTTGACATGAGTGTGACAGTAGCTAAAAAGATGACACTAACTGCTAAGTGAAGAATGATTTCAGAAACTTCTGAGTCAAGATGGCAGATTGAGTCTACACTGAAACTCCCTGCTGTGCTCCAATTGTATCTAATTGATCAAAGCAAAGGAAAACAGTTCTTTCTGAATTTCGTTTCTGAAGTAAGTAAGGAAACACCTAATGGTAATTAATGTATGTAGGCATGAGAAAGTGGGACCTGATACAGGTAGTTTGTCACCAGAGTATCAGTGACTACGCTGGGACAGATCCCTTGGCAACAAGTTGGGAATCATGGGCCTGTAAGATATTACAATCTCCTGCCATGACAAATAAGAATCTCATCGATGTATTTCCTCCATTTCTATCAGCCTTTTGTACCACTACTCCTTCTGAAAATCACATAAGACAGAGCCGACTACTCAGGTTTCCAAACATACCCTGTGTTTTTATTATTCACTTCTTTGTACTTGCCTTTCTTTTGAACTACCCATCACATCTCTTATCCCCTACAACATAGATATATCTTCCTTATTTATACATACAATTCTTGTTTGACTGTTATGCTTATTGTTAAACATTACTAGAAGGTGGCTCAGTGATGGGAACAACAGCGCTTTTTGTCTCATACAAGTACAGTAAAATCTCAACCACTGCCATCCACGGTGACCATGTATCAACAGCATAATCCTAATTACATCCTTCACATAAGAAACGGGATAAACATACCATGTGGAAAGATGTTAAAGAAACTTGAGGCAGAGTGTTTGAGAGGCCTGTGTATAAATGTTTTGTAGTGGACTGTAATTATTTTATAAAGTGAATTGTGGATAAGATAGTGTCTAGAATTCTTACAGACATGCTGTGAGTTTTGATCATGTCAAAAAATCTGTCATGTAAAAAGCCTGATTTTTTTTTTATTTGTTTTTGTTGCTGTGGTGGTGGTGGTGTGTGTGGTGAGGAATGATGTGTTTTCAATTTCTCTTTCATTTTCCATTCGTATTTAAGTCTTTATTAAGTCTCAGCCAGTGGGGCAGTGGAAACAGCCTCTGAGTAAAAGAAGTCTTAAGGAAAAGTGAAAATAATATTTTTTCTTTAAAGAGATATTATCTGGGATGCCTGGGTGGCTTAGTCGGTTAAGTGTCTGCCTTTGGCTCAGGTCATGATCCCAGGGTCCTGGGATCCAGTCCTACATTGGGCTCCTTGCTCAGAGGGGAGCCTGCTTCTCCCTCTGCCTGTGCACTCCTCTCTCTCTGACAAATAAATAAATAAAATATTTAAAAAATAGAGCTATTATCTGTGGGCAGTAGTCAACAGTCACTTACTGAGTTTTGAAATATGTCTTCCTAGTTCTAATATCCAAAAGTTGTACATTTGAACACGTATCTCTATTAGTAGAAAAAGCTGAGCAGTCTTGTATAACCCCAATATATGTGTTTTTATTTATGAATTAAATACACACATTTGTATTAAGTTAGGATTCTTCAGAGAACAGAACCAATAGAAGAGAGAAAGATTGATTACCAGTGGCTCAAGTGATTACAGAGGCTGAGAAATCCCGCCATCTTCAGTCAGCAAGCTGGAGACCCAAGAGAGCCCATGGTCTAAGTTCCAGTCCGAAATCTGGAAAACATCAATGACCAGTTTTGTTCCCTTTTACTCCTATGAAGGTCAGGCTTTTTGTTCTACTAAGGCCTTTAATTGACTAGATGGAGGCAACCCACTTTACTCATTTTACTGATTCAAATGTTAATCTCATCCCAAAACAACTTCACAGACACACCCAGAATAATGTTTGAGGAAGTATCTGGGCACCTTGTGGCCAAGCTAACACATAAAATTAACCACCACACATTATTGGGGGAAAAAAATGGGGATACATGAGAAAAAATAAAAATGTCAAAAATTAGTTATAATATTAAAAGATATTTTAATATTTTCTTTACAACTGATCCAATTTTAGTTGAAAATTTTGGACAAGTCTTTTGGAGGTCATTGCCTAGAAGATTTTTCCTTCACAGTTGTTGAAATCATACCTTTCCTTCAAGTCATCTGTTATGTTTCTAATCAGATTTAATCCCCCCCATTTCCATCCTGCTATAACATTTATGTATTAGAATCTAGAATTCAACTCAGTTTGTCTCTTGGTAGAGATATAGATGTCTGTGTATTGCTTATTTCTCCCAGTAAGTTCCTTGGCTATTAGTACCAGAGTTGTTGATTTTAATCCCCTGTTAGACAGTGGATGGTCTTGCTCTTGGTACAATGCTCAAAAAATGTTTGCTGAAGTAAATAAAATTGCTTAAATAAAAAGACCTAATTTCCTATTTAAAAAATGAAGGGAGTTTCCAAAATGAATAGTGGATGATACTTAAAGCTCACCTAGTTCAAATTTTGGACACATACTTTTCACATTAAAGGCTCAAGCCCAATCTTACATTTCAATTTCACACACACAGAGCAATTTCCTGACTGAATATTCTAAATTGCAATTCTCTAAAAACTCAAGCAAAGATGTATCCTCCCCTCTTACAGTTTAACACAAAAAGACCCACATTTGAAATTTGAGTCAACCCTGTGGATCAAGAGAACCGCTGTGGAGTGACAGAACTTTATTGCATTCTTGATTGCATTCTGGTTAGGAGGAATAATGAACCTCACTAAATCCTTCAGAATAAGCCACTTATTCCTCCTTGAGCACTTGCTTACAGAAGAGAGTCGAATTTGTGATGAAATGGTTGGCCAAGAGCGACCTGAAAAATGGCGTTGATAAACATTTTAAGTGACGTAAAAGTCAAGCCACTTTGAAATAGACGTCATTACCATGAATGCACAACAATGGACACTAAAAAGTTGAGGAAATATTGGCAAGAGTAAGAGTATAGAACTGGTAAATTTTCATGTGACACAATTTTTGTCATCTAAAAGCTTTTCCTCCATTTTCCCAAAGCTGTCACCAGCCTTCAGCATTTCTTGGGGAAAGATCCTAAAGTTCCTCAAACCCCGATAGAGGTATTTCTAGGTTGCCAGTGTGCCGGATATGAAGTTGTACTAATCTACAGGACCCTAGAGAGAATGGAATGTTCCCTAGGACTTCAAGGCAACCAGATTCAGAATCAACATGGAAGATTGTAGAGATGGATTGGTTTGCCTTCTAGAGCAGAGAATAATTGGCACTGTAGGGGACCCTTGCAACATACGGTATCGTCCATCTGGAACGGGGGTCGTGTGCTGTTGTTGCCAACAGCTCGCTGCACGTTCTGGGCTTAGACGAGTCTAAGTAAAATTTTAAAAATGTATATTACACCAAGGCAGAGTGTTTAATGCTTTAAAGTCATACATAAAGGAAATTAAAGGGGGAATAGATTAGTCCTTTAGCCACTTGTACCCAGAAAAGCTTAGTTTGGGGAAAGGCAGTGTGAAGTCAGGTCAACACACCAGCATGCAGAAGGATTCTCTAGCTTTGCCACAATAATTGAAAATAGTTGACAGAAGCAAGGTGGCCTGAGAGATTTCCCAGATTATTTTTTAGAGAGAAACCCTACCTCTATCAAGCAGCTAAGATATTGTAGTACTGAAACACCATGAACTCGGGGGCCTTATTTCTTTTGTGAATTGCAATATGCCCAGAGCCCAGCACAATATCTTGCATACAATAGGCACTCAAAATATCTGCTGCAAATTTGAATGAGTAGTTCCACAGTGTCTATCTACCAACACACTCAGAGCCTTGGCCCCTTATGCTGTGTAAACAAAGCTGAGTTTTCATCTTTTAATTTTACTCCTAGATATTTATTAAGATAAATAACATAAATAGTATAAAATAAAAGGTGGCGAAGGGAAAGTTAGGATCTCCTGTCACTGTCAATGTCATCCTGACTCTTTATAATCTTAGGAAACTCCTCTGGGTCTCGGTTTCCACCACTCTAAAATTAACGGCTTAGACAAAATAGTCTTTTAACAATTCTAGTATAAATTTCCAATATAACTCTGCTTTCTTTTTTACAGGTATTCATTTCTCTTTTTCCTTCTTTTTTGTTTCTTTAATTCCTTCCCTTTTCCTCTGAATCCCCTTTTTTCTTTCCTTTTCCATTTTCTCTCTCCCCTTTCTCCTCTTCTCTCTGTGCTTCAGTCCTGTTCTCTCTCTTTCTTAGATAGATGATAGATAGATGATAGATCTTGTTTTGTTTGAAGGCAGCTCCCAAATGTAATTATAACTGTGGGTATCTTAGTGGGGTCACAAGAGTACGAGAGCTTTACTTTCTAACTTAAGTAGCTGAGTCATGCCAGAAGTTGCTAAGTGCTTCCACACCAGAGAGGTCCATAGCATTATTGGATGAAATAATTCCTAGAAATATCTTGCAAATCTCAAGTCACTACTGCAAGGCTAAGAGCCTTGTCCGATGTCATTTTCATTAATGATAATTATCTTTTCCTAACCAGGGGGGTAAAAATGAGAGATTCCCATTTAATGAAAATGTTTACCCAAGAATTATTCTTCCCCAGTAGCCCAATAACCAAAACACATTGAAGTATTAAACCAAATTTATATGGCCTTTTGTTAAGCGTACATCACGGCTTTGGGTATGCAGTAAAGAAAAGAGGTTTTGAGAATTTTATGATGTGGTATCTGGAAAGAAGTTTTTACAAGAAGCCCAGTTTTCTTTGGGGAGCTGGTTATGGGCAGTGCCCTGAGGCATTGGCAAAGCCATGTCTCCAGGAGCCTCATCATCTGGCCTGAAGTTTTGCTAGGAGCTCTTTTTCATTTATTACAGTCACAGTAAAGGCTAGTAAATCTTTTGCATACATTGTAAGCACGAGTTTATTAGTAAAAAAAAAATTTGACAGTTATTAAATTCAAAATGAAATTTTGAAAGTAAATACAGAAAACCAGTTTTGACCATAAGAAAAAATTACTATTTCCTCCAATCCAATTTTTTTATTTAAAAAATCAAGTGCTCCTGATATTCATTCTCACTCCCCAGAGGCAACTACCCTGAACATTTTCTTGTGTTTATATAGCTCTCATTATATGTGTGTGAGTGTATATATATATATATATATATATATATATATATCTTGTTTTCACTTATTATGAGTTGACATTTTTCCATAATGAAAACTATAGGTCTATTACAATAAACTCTACTGAATGTTATGCTGTAATTTTTCTAACTAGTCTCTTGATGAACAAAAAAGTTTTCTCCAATTTAAAAAATGCAATATATAGTGAGCATATAATTATATATTAATGCAACATAAAAAATGTTGTATTAAATATCCTTGCATGCATACCTTTCCCTGCTTGAATTAGTAGAGCTATCAGGAAAAGTCCTCAGAAATGGAACTGAGTCCAAGAGTGAGTACACTTTAAGTTTTGATAGATGGTGCCAAATTGTTATCCAAAGGAATGTGCTTATATACACTCCTCCATCCACTCCAATACTCGGGAATATTGCATATTTAATCTTTTCCTGTCTGAATGGTGAAAATTTGTATCACATTGTTCTAATTTCCATCTTATTATGAGTGAGGTAGAATTTCTTTTCATGTGATTGTTGGTATTTCTAGGTCTTTTCCTGTGGATTCATAATTGGAATACATTTTTAATTTGCAGCCTCAGTGAGTCTTCTTAATTTCTGCCAAGTTTCCTTAATGGCTACAAAGGGTTCTTAAAATAAAGGATATGCCCCTTCACCACTCCAGAATCAGAACAACAGGGTCTCAGTCAGAAAATGTTGGAGGAGAAGAGAGGAGGGGGAAGGATGAGGAGGGGGAAGGGGAGGGGGAAAAGGAGGAGGGAGAGAACAATGGAGAGACTGGAGAGAGACACATGGTGAAGTTTGAATTCCTGAGTGGTGTAATTTTGAATTCCACACCTGTTTGAAAGAGGTACGCCCTGGTCCATCACTGTGAGAGCGGCACTGCAGCAATTCCAGGAATTGCTATGGGCCTCGCCCCGACATTGGTAGTGGGGAGAGTTAGAACGGAGAACCCATAGCAGCATCATAATCCTGCGTTAGATTTGCAACCAAAGGTAAATTTATTCCTCAAGGTCCATCTTTAACAGCATTCTTGGAAATAAATAAAGAAAATACAGGCGTCCATAAATCTCTTACTTATCCGCCCCCCCGCCCCCCCCCCCCCCCCGTGGAGATTACACACCTTGGAGAATGACTTCAATCACCAGACTCCCCCACCTCACCTCCATAAACTATGTGAAACATGCCCGGCAGGCGGGGGATTCTCATAACATTTATTTTCATTTCCTAGCGTGAGGAACTCTGATGTGACACCACACACGAAATGGCCTCCCCTCTATGTATCAGGACTACGGAGTGATAAAATCAAGGGATCATACATAAAAGTCTAGTCTTCTAACTTTATTGCCGCCCTTTAGAAAGGATTTGGCTATTCGCCTTTCTCCATTTCTAAAAATAAACAAAAAGTCACCGAGAACAAGCCAGACTTTCGCCTCCATCCTGATTTCTCAGTCATTCTTGTGGTCACCGCTCGCCTCACGCACTGCTCACTGGCTGGCGTTGAAACTAAAAATGGGCGGCTGTGGGGTGGATTCACAGAAGAGCAGTGATGATAATAGGGCCGGAGAGGGGAATATAGAGAATCCTAAAAATAATAAAAATCAGTACTTGATCTTTTTTTAAATAGGGACTGGGATCAAAGTTTCCTCTGTTGCTGTTCAAGGATTATTTATAGACGGGCGTAGGGAAACAAATTCTGAAAGAGGGACCACTGCCAACTGGAGGCTCTTGAAGCCGAGGCAAGGTCAAGTCTCCTGATCAGTAGAACAGCTTGTGAGTAACGAATGAAGAAGCTGGTTCTCCCTCAATTTTCTTAGGGGCCTAGCTATGCGCAGTCTTTCTTTGGCGTTAAGGGAGTTTAGGTGCCTGTGATAGACCGATGGGCTTAGGGATGCGCAAGAAAATCTTCCAGTCCATAGATGTGTATATTTAAAAAATGTTTTACTTTATTCTTTCTCTACCATCATTAAACAAAAATAAAGCAGGCATGCGTGTTTAAGGGGGAGCAACATGCTGGGTATGTGAAGAGTGGCACAAATTACATCTATCCATAAGTTTATAATCCAAAACAACACCGATCTTTGACAATGTTTTGGAGCTAGTGTTGGAAGAGGTATATTTTTATTGATTACAAACAGTAAATTACTTAGCAGCCAGGAGAATGAGTCAGCCGCATTTTAATAATTTTATTTACTCTAAGAAAACAAAATAACAGGTTTCCATTGAACAAATATGATTGTATGTTTACTCAATGACAAATACAAACTGGAAAATGAAATTGTTGTTCAAAAACTCCAGAATCACGTAATTCATCTTGAAAACAGAATTCTTTCTTACAATGGTGTTTGGGATTTTTTTTTTTTTTTAAAGTATTGCGGAACCTAATCCTTGATATGTTTGAGCAGTAAATTTCCTTTGGTCCCTATTTTAGTCATTTCCTACATTCCATGAACAGGATATGGGAGGAGTGGTTGTTTCCCATTTATCTAATCTTTCTCTGACCTTGAAAACTAAAGGTTAAATTCAAGTCCGTTCTTGCCCCTGGGCTGACAGAAGGGAATCATTCAGTCATAGCAGCCACCCACTTAATTTTCTTTATGAGGCATTATCCTCTTGAGATAGCAATAGTAAGGGGCTGGAGGGAAAAAAAAAAAAAGAAACAAAAACAAAAAAAAAACCCGTGTTTCCCATTCAAAAATACCTGAAAGCTCTCTAACTTTCGCAAAGAAAAACTGTAATAGAATGCTCCTCAGTATAAATAGCTTCAGAGAAGTATCGTGCACATATGAATTTTTCTATCATAATAGTTATCTTCTTTTCTATGGTGAGATTTTAACTGCTAAATGTTTAATAGCGCTAAATGTTTAATAGTGTTCTAAGAATAATCTCTTCTCCTTCATGTAGGAAGATGATGTTTTTGATCTTGCAAATTTGGCCTGTAATTCCGATTATTGTCTAGCAATGAGGAAAACATAGAATTTTCTATCAATTATGATAAAAATGGGGAAGAAATTAAGAAAAATAATAATCACCTTAAAAGAAATCTGGAAAGAAAGTGTTAAAGGGAGCTTGTAATTTTACACTGATCATCTGTGTTCTGTACAGGAAGAAGATGAAAATAGAATAATAAAATAAAAATTGAAGGCATAACTATTTTCAGGGTCAGAAGACTTGAGAAAACATTGCTGCATTTGCCATTGGTCTGTGAATAGCTAAACTTCTCACTCTGTAAATGAGAGAAAAAGCAGTTTTTTTTTTTTTTTTTTTACTTTCCTCCCCAGTTGGATGACATCATCCCATCCCAGAAAAGCTGCCTCTTGAGAAAGCCAGTGATTAATCTGGGATTCTGGGAGTTTGCTTTGCTTATTGGTAGAAATCATCTAACTTTGGATATTTGTCCTAGGATATGAATGGGAAGAATGAGAAATTAGAAACAGACTGTGGACTCAAAATGTAACGACTATAAAAAAGAAAAAAAATGTTATTATGGGCAAATTCTTACACTCACCAACTTTGCTAAAAGTTCTCTTAGCAGCAATGTCCGCAATAGCCAAACTGTGGAAAGAGCCGAGATGCCCTTCAACAGATCAATGGATAAAGAAGATGTGGTCCATATATACAATGGAATATTACTCAGCCATCAGAAAGGATGAATACCCAACTTTTACATCAACATGGATGGGACTGGAGGAGATTATGCTAAGTGAAATAAGTCAAGCAGAGAAAGTCAATTATCATATGGTTTCACTTATTTGTGGAACATAAGGAATAGCATGGAGGACATTAGGAGAAGGAAGGGAAAAATGAAGGGGGGGGAGTCGGAGGGAGAGATGAACCATGAGAGACTATGGACTCTGAGAAACAAACTGAGGGTTTTAGAAGGGGGACGGATGGGTTAGCCCAGGGATGGGTCTTAAGGAGGGCACATACTGCATGGAGCACTGGGTGTTATACGAAAACAATGAATCGTGGATCACTACATCAAAAACTAATGATGTAGTGTATGGTGACTAACATAACATAATAAAATAAAATTTAAAAAAATAAAAAAATAAAAGTTCTCTTTCGTTTTGTTTTACTTTAAGGGTCCTTTCCTATTCTCTTATGGTTGAATTCTAGAACTAAATTTAAAATATCATTTAAGGACAAAAGAATGCCTAAGTATAAGTTTGCAAAAAACTGGTATAATGATAAAGAGCACCCCTACACCCAAACTGAAATGTGGTTAATCAGACTCAGAATTCATGGCCTTTGGATAGTAGTCAGTTTGGAGTATAATCAGGTCATTTTCTATCTTCTTCTCTGAGGTAAGTCAAAATGACTTTGTATCTGCAAGTTTATTGGAAACAAGAGAAATGCAGATCAGTTTCTATTCATAAACTTTTTAGAGTTCTTTGAACAAAGACACAAATAGAAATATCACTAAATTTGCATTTAGAATTAAAATTCAAAAAGATATGAAGGATAATAACTTTATAAGCAAATGCAAAATGAAAACTTTGCAAAACTAAAGCATTCAGTAGATTGCTTTCAGTAGTATAGACATTTTAACAATATTTGTTCTTCCAATCCGTGAGCATGGAAAGTCGTTCCATTTCTTTGTGTCATCTTCAATTTCTTTCATCAATGTTTTATAGTTTTCAGAGTACAGGTCTCTCATCTTTTTGGTTAAGTTTAGAAAAATCCAGAAATAAACCCACAATTATTCTTCAATTAATCTTTGACAAAGGAGGAAAGAATATACAATGAGAAAAAGACAGTCTCTTCAACAATGGTGCTGGGAAAACTGGTCAGCTACACGTAAAAGAATGAAATGACCACTTTCTTTCACCATACACGAGAATAAACTCAAAATGGATTAGACCTAAATGTGAGACCTGAAACTATAAAAATCATAGAAGACAGCACAGGTAGTAATTTCTCTGACATTGGCTGTAGCAGCATTTTTCTAGATATGTATCCTAAGGCAAGGGAAAGAAAAGCAAAAATAAACTATTGGGACTTCATCAAAATAAAAAGTTTCTGCACAGCAAAGGAAAAAAAATCAACAAAACTAAAAGACAATCTACAGAACAAGAAGATATTTGCAAATGACATATCTGATAAAGGGTTAGTATCCAAATATATAAAGAATTTATACAACTCAACACCCAAAAAACAAATAATCCGATTTAAAAATGGGCAGAAGACATGAATAGACATTTCTCCAAAGAACATATCCAGACGGCCAACAGACACATGAAAAGATGCTCAACATGACTCATCGTCAAGGAAGTACAAATCAAAACTCCAATGAGATATCACCTCACACCTGTCAGAATGGCTAAAACGAAAAACATAAGAAACAAGTGTTGGCGAGCATGTGGAGAAATAGGAACACTTGTGCAATGTTGGTGGGAATAAAAACAAGTGCAGCCACTCTGGAAAACAGTGTGGAGTTTCCTCAAAAAGATAAAAATAGGACTACCCTAGGACCCAGTAATCACACTACTGGGTATTTACCCCCAAAATACAAAAACACTAATTCGAAAGGATACATGCACTCTTATGTTTATAGCAGCATATCTACAATAGCCAAATTATGGAAGCAGCCCAAGTGTCCATCAATAGATGAATGGATAAAGAATATGTGGTACACACACACACACACACACACACACACACACACACACACACACACAGAGGAATATTACTCAGCCATCAAAAAGAATGAAATCTTGCCATTTCCAACAACCTGGCTAGAGCTAGAGAGTATAGTTCTAAGTGAAATAAGTTTGTCAGAGAAATACAAATACTATATGATTTTACTCATGTGTGGAATTTAAGAAAAAAAACATATGAGCAAAGGAAAAAAAGAGAGAGAGAAACCAAGAAACAGATGCTTAACTATAGAGAACAAACAGAGTGGAGGTGGGTGGAGAGAGGAGTTGAAATAGATGATGGGGATTAAGAGTATACTTATCATGAAAGACAGTAATGTATAGAATTATTGAATCACTGTATTGTACACCTGACACTAATAAAATACTGTATGTTAACTATATTGGAATTAAAATAGAAAACAATAAAAAAGTAAAGCATTCAGCAGTGAAATATTGTAAGGTTAGATGTAATTCACATTCTAATAAAGGAATGATGGTAAATGATGGCAAATGAAATTCAGTTGCCTAAGCTAGGTCTTCACCACCTGAAAAGACTATTTCACTGTAGGACACTCTTAGCAATTAGAGGTTATGGATAAAAAGAAGCCAAGGCCAATTCTGCCTTCTTTTCCCCTGTGATGACAAGTATTCCCCCAGGAGAGTCACCTTGTCTTCAGACAGAAAAGACTCTTTCAATAAAATCTTTTAAGAGTTGGAATAGTTCTTTAATATCCAAATTTCCATGCAGAAGACCTCACCAATATTCCATTAACAAGTTAATAGTCTCTGATTCTATAGTCTCTATTTTCTTTTCCAATTAAATATATGTTCTCTATTAAAAACACCAGAAGTATCGAATAATAATAATATTATAGACTGCCATCATCTTTTAAGTAATGTAATTACTTTTACAGTGATGTGGCACGCAACTCACAGTCTGCTGATCTTAACTTGGTTTCACAAAGAGCCTTTCCAACCAGAGAGAATGCACAATCTGATCATGCAAGTGTGTCTATTTATTTTGCCATGCAACAGAAAAAAATGGTCTCACCCACCTAATGAAAGCTGCAGAAATCATGAAACAATCTTTTGGGAAGCCTTGATTGTTTTTCTCTGCACTTACCTCTCTTGACAGTAAGCTGTGCAGGGCTTGGTTGAAGGGAGTGATTGTATGGAAGGGTAAATGGAGTCTGTGTGGATCCCAGACAAAGCCAGGGCCAGTACAACCATGGCAGTCTCATTGTTTTTCTCCAGAAGAGAAACATTTAAAGGCTAGTTCTAATTCACTTCTGCTTCCAAGTGAATTCAACCTGAATGCTGTGTTTGCAGAAGGTTTATTATCTGACCTTAATCCCAGTCAGTCAGAAATTACACTGTGAATACTCCCACAGCAACCTAAATTCTGCCTTCCTTTGCAAAAGGATTATTCTGGGACAAGGGCCCTCTCCTGACATGGATATGTGATAAGGACATTCAACTACTCTGAAAATGCTCAGTTAAAATGGCTACCATTTTGAATCTGTGTAGCTGATGTTAACAGTACACTTCTATTTGAAAGGGGGGAAAAATAGAAGTACTATAAGAAAGTTGTTTTCAAATCTAGAAAAGCTTTTCAACATGCATAAAGAAAATTTATAGTCTCCCTTTCATTTCAACTTAAATTTCTTCTTCATTCTTCTCTATAAATCTATCTTTTTTACATTTGGTGGAAAAATTGCAAAGTAAGCCTTAATTAAATTAGGCCAAATAATTAGGGAAAACATTTTTTTGTTAAATTCACATTTTTAAATAATTTGACTTGGAAACATATTCAAGAATAGCCATAAAATCAAGAGAAATGTTCAGTTTCTACATATCAATGAAGACTGAATCAGGGATTATAGAGAAAAATAGAAAAGTAATTATTAAGGATTAGAATTTTATTTGTCTTTTCAACCTGACCACTTCTCCATGAGCCAGAACAAAGGTAGCTTTAATTCAATCAAAAGGATACATACTCCTTTTTAGGAATATTTGTTATCCAACACTTCTACCAGCTTTAGTGTGGTATACATGATGTGCCATTTACAGCCAGGAAGATTTGAATGTGAATCCCAAATAAGTCCCTTCAGTACTGTTTATACTTATCATCTTTCTAACTCAGTTTTCTCATCTGTAAAATGGGATAAGACACTCACCTCTCTATTTTGAAATAATATAATGAAAGCATTAAACACAGGCTTGTGCATAATAAATCCTTCATACATTTCTTCTCCTAACCTCTTCTCTCTGTCTCAATGTGCTGCCATGCATATGTGGGATTTTTTTTTTTTTTTATCTAAAATACATTAGATCATTTGAGGAACTAACTGATATAGAGGAAAAAATACAGGCTTTGGAATCACAGAGATTTTGATTTAATTCTCAGATTTACTATCTCTTTCTTAGATTTGTTCTCCTTCCAAACCTCAAGCTTTGCATTGATGAAATAGAGATTAAAATATCTACCTTGTAAGATTTGGGATGATTAAGTGTGCGAAGTACCCAGCCTAGCACCTGTCATTAGCCAGGGCCCCAATGAATGGTCACTGATATTATTTATTGTCCTAGTTTTGGTTTAAAGAGCATAATGTCAGTATTATCAGAAGTCATGTTGACAAGAAGTCACTCAGGAGTAGAGTCTAAGAAAAGTAAGAATAGAAATTCAAAAATTTTAATAAAAGGATATAGATATAACTTCTGATAGTAAATGATTGTCATTCAGAATGAAAATAAGGAACTTATCCTAATAAAATAAAATCCTATACTAATTGGAATATAAAATATATTACATTGCTTTCTGTCACTTAACTTTTCTGTTTTCAAAATAATATATATATGTACATATATATGTATACACACACACACACACACACACACACACACACACACACGTACTGTAGTCCCCATCTACTTTTTCTCACCCAAGGGAAATAAATTTTTTTCTTTTCTGACTAAGTATAAATACAGCAATATTTCATAGGAAGATGAAAGTTTGATGGAATTACATGAGGGTGATTTCTGTTATCACTTCTGTGAGACTAACTCTGATAGTTTTTGATCACTCATTATGAAGTCATACCATACCTTCTTTTTTATCACACCAGGCAGCATGTACTACAAATACCTTCAATCAGAATTAAAATTCTTTTCATTTCCCTATTGAATTTTATGGTAAATCAATTTGCCTATTATATATACAAAAGATAAATCAACAAATAAAATTATACTTATTAATCTAGTACACTTTAAAAGGTCTACCAAATGCTTAGAATGAGATTGAGATGAAAATTCATTTATTTTCATCTGCCTTCCAACAACACACATTGTCCAAATCCTCTATGCATATAATTCTTTCTTTTGTATTTGTCTTATAGTTAAGGGAGGAAAATGCTTACAAATGTCCATGTTGGAATTAGAGCTTTTCTGCCACTATCCCATTGGACTCTACAACGGCTTCTACAAAAGCCACTTAGATTCCCTTTGGAACGTGTGCATCTATCTCCTTCACATCCTGTGCCAGAAGTCCCTAATAAGAATATTCCCTACAGCCAGTACAAGGTGGCTAGTTTTAATGTTAGGAAAAGTGTAATAACCCAGGGAACACAGAGTTAGAACTAAAATGCCATGCCAAGTTGAACCATTAGTCTATAGCTTTATTCAGATTTTATCGGCTGGAGGGGAAGAGGCAGTACAGACATTCTGACAAGACTTCAAGGTCAAAGTTATTGTTAAGACTTCAAGGTCATTCTGTGGTGGTTAGAAAGTCTGTGGTGGTTAGAAAGACTTTAATCTCTAGCAGGATTCATTCATTCTTCTTCTTTAACAAATATATATTGAGTGTTGTCTGTGGGCCAGACATTCTAGTTTCCAGAGTTAGCAATGAATATATTGGATACAATTCCTTATCGTCATAGAGCTTATATGCTGGTAGTGGGAGGCAGATAATGCAAATAAGTGAACTATGTAATAATGTCTGTTAGTGATACTGGAGAAAATAAATTACAAAAGTGCAATGGGCTGTTAAAGTTGGGGAGTGATATCATTCATGTAGTGTGGTCAAAGAAAGGCTCACTGAGGAGGTCCCATTTGAGCAAAGGCCTGAAAGAGGGAAGGAGCAGAGCTGAGCATGTAGATATCTGGGGAAAGAGCATTCCCAAAGACAGGACAGTATGTGGAAGGCCCTGAAGGGTGGCAGGCCTCATGTTCAAAGCACAGCAAGAAGGCAGGGTTGTAGGAGTCAAGCAAGTGAGGGCAGGTCAATAAGATGGAGAAGTAATGACAGAACTTATAGGCCATTGTCAAGATTTTGGCTTTCACTTGGAGTGATGAGGAGAGCCACTAGGGGGGTTTTAGCTGAAGAGTGGCACAATCTCACTTGCATTTTTAAATAATTCATCTGTTCTATGTGTGTAAAAATGACCAAGCAGAGGGAGTGGGTAGGCTACTATCGGAGGTGGTTCAGGAGAGATGACCATGATAAGGGTCAGGGCAGAAGTGGTGAGGGTGGTGAGATGGTTGGGTTGCACCTAAAATGAAGAGCCAAGCACATATTTTGGCAATATCTTAGATCAGCAGTGTTAAGGGACTCCTCAGTCTAAGGAAGTCCAGTTTCCTGGAAAATCTTTATTGCCTAATTAAATAGGGAAACATACTTTTAAGTGGTCTCCTGAGTCTTTTGTCATTTTACCATCCTTGGCCCTACTGGAATGCCAGAACTCAGCAACTCTTCTGCGTGAATAGGTGGACCATAAACAATGATCTCTCCTTCCATACTCATTTAGGAATGTTGAACTTGGCACAATGGATTTCCAGGAGCTAAATGCTCATTTCCTTAGGTCAACATACCATCTGGCAGTTAACAAAGACTTTCCTGATGATCTTAAGATATAAAGCAAGCCGCCTGGTTAGGAGCAACATCCAGGTCTGAAATCTAATGGAAGTACTGAATCCATGCTCGATGTGGCAAGCTCGTGCGATCCCCTCCTCCCAGCCACCTCACCATTTAAAAGAAAAGATAGAAATTAAGTGGCAATCGTAAGTAATTATGAGTCTTACAATTCCTTAGAAGTCAGAACCACAGAGCTTTATTTTCCAGTGCTACAAAAATCAATTTTGCTTGACAGCAATAAATTTAGGACTTAACACCAAAGAATGAATCTTCAATGATACACTTATATAATTGCTGTTTTAATTAATGTCTTATGTGAAGTCTGAAGTTTTAATAATATTGCATAATATTTATATATTAACATCTTGTACCCCTATCCTAATTTTAGAAACTATTAAAGATATACTATTTATTTAGGACCTATTAGATATTTAGAAGCTATTAAAGATATACTATGGATAACCTATTAAAAGATATGCTGTGTCTTGGGATGCCTCCAATCAACAGGTGGTCCATGAACATTTTTTGACTGTTATATATATATATATATAAGATATATATATATATATCTTCTCCATTTTCCCAGAAGAAGGTATTTTATGGTTGAATTTGATAGTGCACATTTGAAAATGTTCTGAAACTTTAAAACACCATCTTCAGGATCACATTAGGAGTACAAGACTCTTCATTTGCAAACAATGTCCATTTCTTCAGAATGCTGGAGGCAGTTCAAAGGGCACGGGCACTGCATCCACTGAGAAAGGCCAGCACAAACGGTACAAAGATAGCAAAAACATTGACTGTGTGTCCATCTGTTCTAATCGTATCGCATGTGTTAACCGACTTAACATCACAGTTAATTTCTACCAATGTTGACTAATATTTATGAATCTTTACTATGTGCAAGCATGTTTGTATTTACAACTATAAAGTCTTTCACCTATTTTACAAGTGAAAAACAATGGCTTAGAGGTTAAGTAATCTGACCATAAGCAAAGATTTCTATCCAGGCACAAAGCTTACACTCTAAACAATCACACAATGAATTTACATTATGACTTAAACATAACTATAACTGTGGGCCGTATGTATGTATATGGGTTTACACAGTTTCATGAAAACAGTTTTGTTGTGACTTATTTGTATGCCATTATATGGCACACCTAGAAACCATGAACTGTTCAGCTCTCTAACATCACATTCTTCTGTTTGGTACTAATGGATATACAAAGAGAAAGGTCTAGGCTTTGGAGCAAGGTTATTTTACTTATTATGTGGCCACAAGAAACATCCAAAAACAGCATGGGACTTCTAGAATGCAAGGAGAATCTCTTTAAGCAATAATAAGACTGGAATTTTCCTTCAATGCTTCACTCATGCACTGCAGTTTGCAAACTCTCATCTTAAGTTATTTTTGTTGTAAATATATTTTCCATTATTGATATCTTATAGCTTATCAGTAATGTTTTTACAACAGTATATTTTTGTGTATATATTATAAGGTATAATTATGATAATATAATTATGTTTTTATTTTTTTCCTTACTACGAAATATAATTTTTAGTCATGGGCCAATTCTATTTATGTTCAGAATTTTAAGCAAAGACATGAAGTAAACTTACAGATGAGACATAAAGCGGATATTGCATTATTTCAGAGTAAGTATATGCAGATAAAATTACATCAGTAAAGCTACAGATTCAAAGGAAAGAACAATTGCTATTGAAAAAAATTCTTTTTCATTATGTAGACTTATAAAATTCTATGGTAGCTTGAATGCCCACCATTCGAGTGATTCAATATTTCCTGTTTTTTTTACGATAAATTAAGGGGCATATTAAACACAGTTTGTAACACTAGTTACAAAATCTGAACCAGCTATTGGTTATATATTAAATTTCTGTCTATTTTAATTTATTTAATTTTATTCTTAATTGAAGTGTACTTGACATATTATACTAGTTTCAGGTGTACAACACAATGGCTCAACATTTACATACCTTACGAAATGCTCACAACAGTTAAGTGTAATTATCCTCTGTCACTATACAAAATTATTACAATATTATTGACAATATTCCCTATGCTGTACTTTTCATCCCCTTGACTTATTATTTTACAGGTAAAGTTTTGTACCTCTTAATCTCCTTCACCTATTTCACCCATCCCCCCACCCATCTCCCTTCTGGCAACCTCCTGTTCTCACCACTACTTACAAAAGTTGAACGAACTACTGGTCATGTGTTAAATTTCTGTCTAAAAATACCAAAACCTTATTCTTTAGCCTCATTTCTAACAATGCCTTCTTGAGAAAGTGAGTGTTTTGGAACACCAAAACAACCTCAACTTTCATAAACAAATGTGTGCAACTTCCTTGGGAAAGATTTGTTGTTTAATTTGTTTTTGAAGGAAGCAATTGATTTTTCTTGGCAGATCTGATAAAAATAACGAGGCCTTGATTATCTAATCTGGAGGTCATGTCCTCCTTAGGAATCATCAGTGCATAACTCAGATAGAAGTGAATTCAAGTTCTCCTGGGGCTGTCTTTTGATATATGACTGCAACATGCTACCACACAGCTTCTCTGCTATGAAATTACTAACATAAGCAGATTATAAATAAAAAATATGTATATATTTATACATACATATAAATATATATATATTTCTTGTTTGTTTTGTGTGTTATATCAATATATATGAGAAGAACAAATTAGATAGCAAGACAGTGATTAAGGATACTTTCCACTAAATTCCCATTAGTTTTGAGCACTTCCATCATAATCAGCTCCACTAGCCCTGAATTTATGAAATTTTGGAAGCCTTCATCAAGTGTTTCTTTATATTACGTACAATGTATAAAGATAGAATTTGAAAGCAAATTAAAAATGGAAATAGCATTGTGAGGTTATTTTTCAACATACAAAATGAAAAACAATTTATAAGTTTTATACTATGTAATTAGAAATTATTCTTACATCTTTCTTGGAGGAATTATCAGTGGACTTCTACTTTGTAGCATTTTTTAGTAGTTTATGGATTGGAAAATAAAAGAAAATGAATTTAATTAAAATCATTTCTATAATTTACATTCTAAATTAAATGGTTCATATTATCACTATCATTAGTTCATATTAATGTAATTTGAAGGTTGATGAATTAAAGATATACTATAGGCATAGTAAAGATAGATTTCAGTAGGGGCGCCTGAGTGGCTCAGTCCTTAAGTGTCTGCCTTTGGCTCAGGTCATGATCCCAGGGTTCTGGGATGGAGCCCCGCGTTAGCCTCCTTGCTCTGCGGGAAGCCTGCTTCTCCCTCTCCCACTCCCCCTGCTTGTGTTCCCTCTCTCGCTGTCTCTCTCTGTCAAATAAATAAATAAAATCTTTAAAAAAAAAGATTTCAGTCTCTCTCACTGTCTCTCTCTGTCAAATAAATAAATAAAATCTTAAAAAAAAGATTTCAGTAAAACTTTATAAAGTTCTCAATATTCATAATTTCCATGTCGAATTTATGAAAAACCATTGAATAAATACACTTAAATAATATTGGCCAATGACTAACTTAGGAGGAGGACTTTAATGTTGGGTTTATAAACAATATTATTAGGTTGAAGACATGGAGGGTATGGCGATAAAAATTTGAGATGACATGCAGATTCTGTAAAAAGCAGAATTAATATTATAACTGACAATTTTGGCTTTGAAAGATCTTGAAAAGACAAAAAATGGCCAAAATGAAGATATTAAATTTAATGGAGCTAAATGTGAAATTTACCTTTATGTTAAAAAGTCAGTTGTGCACAAAAAATGAACTCAAAATGTATCAAAGACCTAAATGTAAGAGGTAAAACTATCAAACACTTAGGAGAAAACGGGAAAAGCTTCTTGACATTGGCTTAGGAAGTAATTTCTTGGACATGACAATAAAAGCACAATCAGTAAAATTAAAAAGAGATAAACTGGGCTACATCAACTTTAAAAATATCAGTGCATAGGACACAGTCACATAGTAAAAATGCAACTTCCATAATGGGAAGGAATATTTATAAATCATGTTTTTGATAAGGGATTAATATATTGGAATATAAAAATAACTCCTACAACTCGACAAGAAAAAATAAATGACCCAATTTAAAAATGGGTAAAGACTTGAATAGACATTTCTCCAAAGAAGATATGCAAATAGTCAATAGGCATAAGAAAAGATGCTTAACATTATTAGTCATTAGGAAATTGCAAATCAAAACCACAATGAGATATTACTTCACACCATTAAGGTGGCTACTACAAAGAAAGGAAGAAAGAAAGAAAGAAAAAGAAAGAAAGAAAGAAAGAAAGAAAGAAAGAAAGAAAGAAAGAAAGAAAGAAAGAAAGAAAGAAAGAAAGAAAGAGAGAGAAAGAAAGAAAGAAAGAAAGAAAGAAAGAAAGAAAGAAAGAAAGAAAGAAAGAAAGAAAGAAAGAAAGAAAAAATTAAGGAAAGGAAAGGAGAGAGGGAAGGAGGCAGGGAGGGAAGGAGAGGGAGAGATGAAATAAAATTAAATAAATACTAAGTGTTCTATGATAGCCAAAAAACCCCCACACAATGTAATTAGCAAAGTGCTTAATATTAACTAATATTATTATATCTTTATACTATACTAACAAATAACGTCTTCAAGAACGAAGTTATTGTGAAATATAATAAATAATTTCAAAGTATTTTTAGAGCTGTCTCTATGAAAGAGGTTTATTTATTTGGCAGCCAAAAGGCATAACTAGAAAGGTGTAATAGAAAGCTATAGGAAAGAAAGTAGGTCTGTCTTATTTTGAAGAAGCTTTCTACAGAATGAAATGTTTGTTTTTTGTTCGTTTTTTAAGATTTTATTTATTTATTTGACAGAGAGAGAGAGGGAACACAAGCAGGGGGAGTGGGTGAGGGAGAAGCAGGCTTCCCGTTGGGCAGGGATCCCGACGCGGGGCTCCATTCAAGGACCCTGGGATCATGACCTGAGCCGAAGGCAGATGCTTAACGACTGAGCCACCCAGGCGCCCCCAGAATGAAATGTTTGAGAATTAAATAAACTATCCTAAAATTCAGGGAGCTCCCTGACACTGTTCAAGTAGCATCTGGAAGACTATATGGCAGGGATGTGTTAAGATGAATTTCTGCTCTGATTAAAGTGTTGTGCTAGACAATATTTTCTTCTAATATTGCATGTTTCTATAACAAATATTTTTCTTACCAGTATTGACTCCAGCGCTCCTCACAAAGCAGTTGCTTAATTCTGAAAGATTGGCCCAGGTAGAATGTTCTAGATCACACATAACACAGGAAAGTAATTAAACTATCCAGTAAAATAACTGGGAAATATTTTGCAAGCCCACCATTCTGTCGGTGTACAACAATATATGGGTGCTGATTGTGGTGCCAATGCTGATTGAGAGAAAGTGGCCTTGGGTAAAAATGACAGATGTTTTATTGTGTCCTTTTGAATTGTTGCTAATGCTTAGCACACAATTAGTGCTGACCTTTAGACAGAATGAGATAGAATCTGAGGTAGGGAAAGAATCTCTGGAAGCAAGGGAAGCTACCTTCACAGAGTTACTGAGGAGGAGAGGAAGAGGAGAGACAAGAGTCGGGAAAGAAGAGGTATTTTTAAGCTCTTCCAAAAAATAAAACGAAGTTGTCCTGTTGGAAGCAAAAACCAAAGGAGTGGTTTAAAAGGCGGAATCTAACAGAAAAGGAGGACCGCCATGGCCAGAGTCACCACTGCCAGCTAACAGTGAAGTGGAGTGCGGGCCTAAGGGCAAATTGAGCTTCCCTAAAATAAGTTTAGAATCCAGATCTTGGGAGAGAACCTACCACTGTATTCTGTAGAGGAGAGACCACATATGGGCATTATATTTAATTTTGGGCATGCTATTTTAGGATAGACACTGACCTAGATTTAGTTTAGAAGAGAAGAAGCAGACCAGGAGAGTGTTTGGAATCACGTCATAAAAAGAATGACTAAAGAAACTAAAGAAGATGTAGCTTTGGAGAGGGACTAAAATTCCCTTATGATATTTGAAGGAATCTCATTTAAAAATACTGTTACTATTACCTCAAGGGGTTGAAGAGAGTCAGCAATGAGTGCTACCCAACCGTGGCCTAAACTGTATCATGAAGTAGTTAGCTCCCTCACTGTTGGAGGTATCCAGGTAGACCCTGGATGACGGACATTGCATTAGGTACCATAGATCTAGATTCTCATTTCCTATTTTAACATGGCAACTTGTCTCATGCAAGAGAGGTGGAAGATTAATTCTAGACAGTGACTCCCAGTTGGTAAGTACTGGCTCCAAATCTTTCTTGAAGCCTTCTGATATTTTTAGGGTGAGAGGAAGACAGTAGCTATCATAAATCCATGGGTTTCAGAACAATGGTGAGAAGAAGGTGAAGACTGAGTATATAGATGGGGAGTGGTCATCACTACCAATCAAGATACAGTAAAGCAGGCTACCTGGAAGAAAGGAGTCCAAAGACCTTAGGAAGACCTTTAGGAAGTTAGTAAAATTCCACTCAACATTATTTAGTAAGGGACCACAGCATGCTCTGGGGCTTTGCTCTAGGGTTATAATGGTGAACAAAAATAGCGACAGCTTTCCAATTTATTATTGTGAGGCTCCGGATCTGGAGAAAAGACTTGGATTTTGACATCTTGGAAAAATTCATCAAGGAAAATTTCAAACAAATTACTCAGAAACAACACTTAACGTATTATCTTTAGTGGAAGAAACAAACGTGATTTAAAAATAGTGTTGTATATGGAGAGTATAATATTGAATAAGGAAATTTTAGAAGGAAGAATTTTATTAATTTGAATAGGATAGAAATCATATCATGGGTAAAAAATTACAATAAGAATATAATTTCATAAAAGTAAGAGGTATACATCATAGTCTCTAGAGGTGGTATATTTAACCAATACAAAATAAATACATCATTTTAAATTCAAGGTTTTATTATATATTTTTATTTTTATTTTTTATTATATATTTTTATTTTTATTTTTTTAATTTTATTTATTTAAATTTAATTAATTAGCATACAGTGTAGTAATAGTTTCAGAAGTAGATTTTAGTGATTGATCAGTTGCATATAACACCCAGTTCTTATTTCATCAAGTGCCCTCCTTAATGTTCATCACCCCATTACCCCATCCCTCCATCCACCTTCCCTCTAGCAACCCTCAGTTTGTTTCCTACAGTTAAAAGTCTCTTATGGTTTGTCTCCCTCTCTGATTTCATTAGATTTTGTTCTTGTTCCTTTCCCCTATGATCCTCTCTGGTTTCTTAACTTCCACATATGAGTGAAGTCATATGATAATTGTCTTTCTCTAATGAGCTATTTTGCTCAGCATAATACCCTCTAGTTCCATCCACATCTTTGCAAATGGTAAGATTTCATTTCTTTTTTTTTGATGGCTAATATTCCATTCTCTCTCTCTCTCTCTCTCTATATATATATATAGTGTATATATACATACACACATATATATATGTATATATACTACATCTGCTACATCTGCTTAACCCATTCGTCTATCAAAGGACATCTGGGCACTTTTCATATTTTGGCTATAGTGGACATTGCCATTATAAACATTGGGGTGCAGGTACCCCTTCAGATCACTATGTTTGTATCCTTTGGGTAAATACCTAGTAGTGCAATTGCTGGTCATAGGGTGGCTCTATTTTTAACTTTTTGAGGAACCTCCACACTGTTTTCCAGAGTGGCTGTACCAGCCTGCATTCCCACCAGCAGAGTAAGAGGGTTCCTCTTTAACTATTATATTTTTATTGAATAAAGCATCCACAAAGTCCCCTTTGCCACAAAAACTTTCTCTATTTTTCTGAATGTTTAGATTTTGCCAAATTAATTTTAGATTATTAGCTACTCCAAAGTCTTTGCTAATAACAATTTTTCAAATTCACAAACCCCAAAATATTTAGATTGGTCTTAAAACCTTAAACAGGAGGACATAATTTCTTTCCCACACCAATATCTTTTAACTCTTGTTACTTCTTAGCACAGCTTCAAAATCTGCGTAGAATTTGTATGGAAGTATCTTTTATTAGTTTTGATTCACCCAACAAGTTTTTAATTGTTTTTAAATATCTATTTAAAAAGAGTTAATACTCATTTGACTCTGTGTTGTCTCTCTGTCCACACATGGTACTAAGGGTTATGCCAAAAAAAGCTCTGGATATGGATCCTTCGTTTCGTTTTGTTTGTTTGTTTTATTTTTTTAAAGATTTCATTCACTGATTTGAGAGAGAGAGAGCATGGGCAAGAGAGCGCAAACAGGGGGAGCAGCAGAGGGAGAGGGAGAAGCAGACTCCCCGCGGAGCAAGGAGCCTGATGCAGGCCTCAGTCCCAGGGTCCTAGAATCATGACCTGAGCCGAAGGCAGCTGCCTAACCAACTGAGCCACGCAGGTGGCCCTGGATCCTTTGTTAATGGTACAATATCATTGGCAGGTAATTCTCCCAGTGGCTTGTTAAAGCCTTGACAAATGGGTCATCCTTAATTTCATTTTATGTAAACTTTTTATGCAAACAAACTGTGCACAAGTCATAAGTGGACAGCTTCAGAAATTTACAGAAATTGGACACACTATATTCTGATCATCACTCAGATTAAGAAACAGATCATTAGTAGTGCTCTAAAACATTCCCTCTTGCCCACTCCCAGCCACAAGTTCTTCATAGGTAATTACTATCCTGAATATTAACACCAAAGATTGGCTTCGCCTATTTCTGAGGCTTACATAAATAAAATAATAAATCTGTACCCTCTTGCAACCGGCTTTTTTCACTCAAAATTATGTTTATGAGATTCATCCACATTACAACATATTGTTTTAATTTATGCATTATCCTTGTTGTGTAATATTCCATGGTATACTAATATTTATCCATTGTACTCTTTTTTTATTTTTATTTTTATTTATTTTTATTTTTTCTAAATTTTTTTAAAAGATTTTATTTATTTATTTATTTGACAGAGAGAGACAGTGAGAGCAGGAAAACAAGCAGGGGGAGTGGGAGAGGGAGAAGCAGGCTTCCTGCTGAGCAGGGAGCCCGATGTGGGACTCGATCCCAGGACCCTGGGATCATGACCTGAGCCGAAGGCAGACGCTTAACAACTGAGCCACCCAGGCGCCCTGGACTCTTTTTTTTAAAAGGTTTATTTATTTGAGAGAGAGAGCTCACACACACAAGCATGAGGGGCAGAGGGAGAAGGAGAGAGAATCTCAAGCAGACTCTGCACTTAGTGTAGAGCCCAATGTCAGGCTCAATCTCACAACCCTGAGATCATGACCTGAACCTAAACCAAGAGTCAGACACTTAACTGACTGCACCACCCAGGTGCCCCTATCCATTGGCCACTTAATGGATATTTGGCTTGCTTCTATTAGGGCTATTAAGAATAACGTTTTTATGAGGATTCATATATACATCTTTTGAACATATATTAACATATGGTTGCAATTTTGTTAGATACATCCAGAAAAGCAAAATTGCTGGGTTGTAGGTATATGTATATTTAACTTTAGTAAATCTTACCAAAAAGTTTTCCAAAGGAGTGGTACCCATCTTGCCTTCTACCATCAGTGTGTGGTTGCCCTACATCTTTGCCAATAGTCAGTACTCTAAATCTAGTTCATTTTAACCACTCTGGTCAAGAGGTTGTGATAGCACACTATGGTCCTAATTTGAATTTTCCTGGTGACTAATGAAGTTGATTATCTTTTTATCTACTTATTAGCTGTTTGGATAGCTCTTTGGTGAAAGGTCTATGCAAACATTTGCTCTTTGTCCTACTAGTTTATTTCTTTTTTCCATTCTGTGGCTTTTGTTTTAACTCTTTTATTGGTGTCTGTTGATTAGTAAAAGATCTCAATTCTAATGTAGTTCATTTTAGCAATATTTCCTTATGGACAGTGCTTTTTAAATTCTTTTCATGTCTTCTGTAAGATATGTTTGTCAATAAAGTTGTTTAACTGCTCACATATTCTTGGTCAAAATATCTAAGGCTGAGAACCAAAAGGAACTTGGATATGTATCTTATACTAAGCCATTGCAACTTGACTTGTATTACATAATGTGAAAATAATTTCTGTGCACAATAATTAAAAAATCACTTATGAAATCATGGAATGCTCAAATCCAGGAAAAAGTTTTCCTTTCCTCATTTTTGTCTTACATTTGGTATAGGGAAAAAATAATGTGTTGTTAGAATATCTTCAGTTTCATATTTTTTCTAAGGATGAAAAATCAGAGAGCAGATAATCTCACTGATTATCTACTATCAGGCAAGTGTCTGGTCATGTTTGCAAACTGCATAACTTAGTTAAATGTCATCACATCCAGATATAACTTAAAACTCATAAATTCCTTGATTATTTCTACCTAGAATAATGGCTTCCATGAAAATGAACAGCTAGGGGCACCTGGGTGGCTCTAGTCCTTAAGCGTCTGCCTTCGGCTCAGGTCATGATCCCAGGGCCCTGGGATCGAGCCCCGCATTGGGCTCCTTGCTCAGTGGGGAGTCTGCTTCTCCCTCTCCCACCCCCCACCTCCGCTTGTGTTCCCTCCCTTGCTGTGTCTCTCTCTGTCAAATAAATAAATAAATAAATAAATAAATAAATAAATAAATAAAATCTTAAAAAAAAAAGAAAATGAACAGGTATACCAATTTTCTGCATTTCCGTTTCTCTATCCTTTCTTAAATGAAGATAGTCGCCCAAAAAGTTATGTCTTCTGCCCAAATTACTCAATGGTTTGAAAGAAATTATCCTACTTAGTATTCAAAAAATATTATTATTTATCAAATTGGTATAAATTACTACAAATCAATATTGATATTAACCTATATATTTCCCCATCTAAACTTTTATTTTTAAAAAGTTTTCTGCAGTAAACTAGATAAACATTTTTCTGAAGTTTCTATTTTTTTCCCCTGTTCATTATATACACAGTTAAATGATAAAAGGTTTTTCAGAAGATCTGATGTTTTTTCTGGAAGCCATAACAGTTGGGAAACTATACTTTAGGGAATTGAAGGGAAGTTGTGTCAGTTTTAAGCTTTATAGCACCAATATTTCTTTATTGTTTAAATGTCAGTATTCTAAACCAATTCACAGAGCAGAGATTTATTTATCTTGATTATTAAAGAATGTCATAGGAGTCTTTTTTATTGCTATTTATTTTATTTCAGGGAAATGATCTATACCCCTGAACTTATGTTGTCCATATTATTTAAACATTTCAATTAATATTTTCCTCATTTAGCTCACATTTGAAAGCTACTTCAGTTCACTTAACACACAGAACCAAAAAATGTGAAATCAGTCTTTACCAGAAATCTATTTGTCCTAAATTCGAATTCAATTACTCAGGGGTACAAAAACAGAAACTCGTAGACACATTTGGAGTGGCACAGAGAAGTGCAAATGCCCTGAAGCTCATCTCCACAGTGCATCTGGAACCTCTCCAAAACCATGGAGAACCTGAAGAATAGGGATGAATACTTGGAATCGAAAGAGAATGGAAATTAAAGATAATGAAAGACAATCAGACCAGCCTCTAGAACAGTGAATCACTGTCTGAAGAATTGGAAATCAGAATAGAGATAAAATTCCAGGATCTAAGTAATAGTGATCTTCCAGACTCACTAAAAATAACTTTTAAGAGCAATCTATGTGAGCAAAGCCATACTTAACACAATGGGATAAAGGAAGAGAATGTTACTAACTCCAAGTTACACACACCATTGTTACACTGGATGAAGTAGCTTACTTTATTAAGAGCGTGTATTTGACATCATTTCCATTTAGTTCATCAATTATATATTTGCTATTGTATGCAAGGCTCTAAAACTGATACACAGCTACCCACTATAGAACTTCTCAGATTAATTTTAAAAAGGCAAGCAAGAAGAAGAAGAAAGAAGAAACCACCTCATTAATTAAAAACCACTCTATTTTAGAAATTGTGCTTTTTTTCTTTTTAAGATTTTATTTTTAAGTAATCTCCACCCCCAACGTGGGGATTGAATTTACAACCCCGAGATCAAGAGTCACATGCTCTACCAACTGAACCAGCCAGGCACCCCTGTGCTGGGTTCTTTATGTCCTTACTACCACTTAATTATCATAATCATGGGAACAAGGAGGTCTTTTTCTCCCATGTTACATGTGAATAAGCCAAAGTTCCATGAGTTTAAGTGACATACCCTAAATCACAGTTAGAAATTAGAACCCAATTCTGTCTGACTTCACAAATAACTCTTCACTACACCATGCCATACCTATGAGGGGCTAAAAAGCCATGCCAATAAAGTGCTACATGATGCAACATAGCAAATTGCACAAGATTATAAATGAATAATAAGATACAGGTTTTCTAAAAAAGGGCTCTTCCACAGGCCCATGGAAGGTAAATAAGATTAGACAAAATAATAGAAGGGGAAACTCTTTAAGAAAGGTCTAGTAGAAGAATAGAGGTGAGAAATTAAAGGAAGTTTAAAGAATTAATTTTTAAAAATCTCAAAGAAACAAAAGATCAATTCAGTGAAACTTAAGACAACTGGCTCCTTCACATCCCTACTCCCTCTCCCCATGCTTCCACACTGCGGCTAGAGTAGTAATCTTGAAAAACACAAATATGGCAGCTCGCTTTTTGTTTTAAAACGCCTCCCTGACTGCTTTGGCCTTTAGGGCAAAGTCTGCACACTGTAAACAGCTCCCAAGCCTGCAGGATATGGGCCTCATTTGTTCGTCACCCGGCATTTCTGCTATAGGGATCCTCTTTTTATTTCCTTAGAAGCACCACATTCTGCTCAGCCTCAGGTTCTAACACTAGGGGTTTTACTGTTTTAAAGATAAGTAAAATGGAGAAGGGTGAAAGGTTGGGAAGGTGATTTATTCTAATAAGTACATAAAGTAATAAAAGCTTATTATTGACTGCCCACTGTCTTTTTTTTTTTTAAGATTTTATTTATTTGACAGAGAGAAACACAGCGAGAGAGGGAACACAAGCAAGGGGAGTGGGAGAGGGAGAAGCAGGCTTCCCGCAGAGCGGGGAGCCCGATGCGGGGCTCGATCGCAGGACCCTGTGGTCATGACCTGAGCCGAAGGCAGACACTTAACGACTGAGCCACCCAGACGCCCCTTGACTGCCCACTGTCTTAAGCACTGAATACTAAGGAATGTAGAATGTACACACATATATGCAAACACTTCGTGCATGTGTATTACACTCCCTTAATCCTTAAAATAATACCACAAGACAAGTATTAATATTTCAATTTTATAACTAAAGAAATGGAGATTCAGAGAGGTAAAATAATTTCACCTGAGTTGCACATCACAAAATATTTATGACTTCTAAGAACAAACCTCTGCTCTTTCATCTTCCACCCAAGTGGGATTTGAAATGACAGCAGAAAATTCAAGTGATCATATCTTAAATACAGCACAGAACAGAAGATGAGAAGTGAAGACTGAAGCATTGAATTTGGAGGTCATCAGGATTAGCTGAGCTTTAGAAGAAGATTGATCACTCAGTATTTAGGAATATGGGAGGAAGAAAAGAAAACAAAACTAAAGTCCCAGAAGTTACTTAGAACAATGCATAGAAAGTTGGAGGGCAGGTCAGGAAAGGCAAGAGAACCAGCGAGTTAATGTTGGAGAATCCGTTATCATGTGTTCAGTTATTTATTCAACAAATAAGTGTTGACAATTTACAAACCCCCAATTCACGGCCCCTGCTGTGACTTTAGTAGTGAACAAGACTAGACATGGCCTCTGCCTCCATGGAAGTAGGAGGGGGAGAAGACTGAGTTCAACTGATAATACCTCCAGTTGTAAGTTTTTTTAAAAAAATACCAGGGGCCCCTGGGTGGCTCAGTCGGTTAAGCGGCTGCCTTCGGCTCAGGTCATGATCCCAGGGTCCTGGGGTCGAGTCCCGCATCAGGCTCCCTGCTCTGCAGGAAGCCTGCTTCTTCCTCTCCCTCTGCCTGCTTCTCTGCCTATTTGTGTTCTCTCTCTATCTCTCTGTCGAATAAATAAGTGAAATCTTTAAAAATAATAAATAAATAAATAAATAAATAATACTAAAAAATAAAAAATAAAAAAAATTCCAGCTGCCGTGACAGTTTGTGGTAAATGCTGCACCTGGGATGGAGTGGGAGGGGCCAAGAAGACTTCCTTGAGAAAGGGACAAATGAGTTGAGATGTAAAGGTTCAATGGAAGTTAAACAGGTGGAAAGTGTTCTAGGCAAAGGGAGCTGCTGAATAGAAGGGGAACATGCTCAAACGACAATGTCAAAAAGGAAGAGAAACTGGTTTGCCTGGCTGGCCCGGTCAATAAAGCATGTGACTCTTGATCTCTGGGTTGTGAGTTCAGCCCCACATTGGGGGTGGAGCCTACTTAACAAAAAGAAAAAAATGAACAGGAACTTGGCAAGTGGGGTAGAGGCAGGGGTTGGGGGAAGGGGATAAGCAGTGCAAGGCTAGAGTCTAGGAAGCCTTAAGGTCTCAGGAGGAATCCACTCTTTCTGGATCAAGTACTTCTGGAGCCTGGGCTGATCAATCCTGGGTTTTCAGAGTCTTGGTTCTTTGAGGTTTATAGCCATGGAGGCAGCTCTTTCTTTTTTTAAGATTTATTTATTTATTTTAGAGAGAGAAAATGCACCATCTGTGCAAGAATGGGGAGAGCAGAGGGAGAGAGAGAATCTTAATCAGGCTCCATGCTTAGCCTGGAGCTTGATCTCACGACCCTGATATCCTGACCCGAGCCGAAATGAAGAGTCAGCCACTTAACTGACTGATCCCTGTAGGCGCCCCAGGCAGCTTCTCTCTGTACCTGACTACAAAGGGATTTCTGCACGGGTACCTCACTGACCTTCCCCATGGTTTCATTTGATGATAAAATAAGACCTAGCACCAAAAATCGCTATTATTTTTAACACTTAAAAATTATTATGATGATTTTTGCTAATTAAATTGCCACTTTAAAATTAAATTACAATGTCAGTAGAGAAACTTGGCCTGCCATGGCTGGCATAATGTACCTAAAAAGGGTACTAAAATGAAACCAGGTGTGAATTTCAGAAAATGTTGAGAGAAGTCTCTTTCTCGATAATCCTTGACTCTTGTGTTCTACTTTTTTCCCTCTTACCTGTAGTTCTAAAATAGAGTAGAACAGCAGCAAAATGCAAGTCTTTTTCCCATGAAGAAAGAAAACCCCACAGCCCTCTCCACCTCTGTGTTCATAAAGTGGGGAGAAGAGCAAGATGGTGAGATTGCCCAGAACAGTACTGCACCCCTATGTCAGTGTGTTCAGCAGATTCCCCAGTGTTACATGTATTGTCATAAAAAACACAGTTTAAGGAAGACCCGTTTGCAGCAAGCAAATGGATTTGGGGAGCAGAAATCCACATGGTTGATACAGTCTGTATCCTTTGTTAAAAAAATGTCTTGGTCTCCTAGCAACACTGTAGGGAAATCCATCAGGGGTATGGAATTAGATGGCCATGTAGGCGGGATACCTGTAGAGTGTTCGGTTTTATGAAAAGCTTTCACTAAAAATTATATATATTATGCAAAATTCTACAGTAATGTAAGGTGAAGGCAGAAATTGTTCAACTCCCCCACAAGCACTTCAGGGTTCTCACAGTACCCAGTAGCTAAGGGTCTGCAGTGTACGGGAGAAAAAAAATGAAAGACATTATGTGGGATGCCAAATTGGTTAGCCATTCATGATTAGGGAGAATTTCCTCCTCAAAAAGAGATTTCAGAGCATGCTTATCCAGGCTCTTCTTTTGTAAAAGCCTTCTCCAAACTTGGGAGGTGGAGGGAAATGAAACATTGTCTCCCGTAAATAAACAGACAAGTGAATAAGTAAGTTAGAACGACACAATTCAAGAACATAGATACCAAGGCCTGCACTTTGTAGAGAGAGTGGACAACTAAATTCCCAGATTGTGCAGGCCCACTTCTAGTTACTTTCTTTCTTAGAGTGTTGTTTGAGGACCAGCTACATATTATTTTCATGGTTGTTTTTATTTTTTTTTTTATATCCGTGAATGTATGTATATGCTTTACACCAGTTCTTTTAAGATCTTTGTCTGCCCTAATATCACTTCTGCCCTTTGTGTTCTCTCCTATTGGTATATTATTCTTCTGGATATAGGTTATATTTACTGCTTCTTTGCATGGCTGGTAGTTTTTACTTGGGTTCCAGACACTGAGTATTAGATTTTGTTAAATACCCCTTTAAAGAGTATAGGATTTTGTTTTGGCAAGTGATATATTGTCTGAGAATCAGATCATTTTCAGATTTACTTTATAAATTTTGTTCCAGTGAACACAAGACAGTCTTTTATTCTCGGCATAATTTAGCCTCATTACTAAAGTGTGACCCTTTTGAGGTCTGTACATTGTGTATTATGAGGTCTCTCTACTCTTTTTGTTTTTTTAAGATTTATTTATTTATTTGAGAGAGCGAGAAAGAGAGAGAGAGAGAGTACATGAGAGGGGGGAGGGTTAGAGGGAGAAGCAGGCTCCCCGCTGAGCAGGGAGCCCGATGTGGGACTCCATCCCGGGACTCCAGGATCATGACCTGAGCCGAAGGCAGTCGCTTAACCAACTGAGCCACCCAGGCACCCCGAGGTCTCTCTACTCTTGTTAGTGGAAACACAAACTACTCCTACTGTAGACTCAGGATTGTTCTACTTACTGGGGCACCTGGGTGGATCAGTTGGTTCAGCATCTGACTCTTGATCTCACCTCGGGTCTTGATCTCAGGGTGGTGAATTCAAGCCTTGCATTGGGCTCCACTCTGGGCATGGAACCTACTTTAAAAAAGAAGAAGAAGAAGAAGAAGAAGAAGAAGAAGAAGAAGAAGAAGAAGAAGAAGAAGAAGAAGAAGAAGAAGAAGAAGAAGAAGAAGAAGAAGAAGAAGAAGAAGAAGATTGTTCTACTTACTGCTTTTACTGCTTTCTAGTGTGCTTTTCCTCAGGCCTTGGAGAATTTTACCCCACACATATTCAGATCAGTGTATAAAGCCTCAGTGGGACCCCTCTGTAGATGCTGGGAACTCTCTCTGTAAGCAGCTTCCTCTTCTTTGATACTCTGCCCCCCGAACTCTGTCCACTTTGGTTTCCCCAAACTCTGATCTCTGTTTTTTCAATTCAGTGAGGTCTCTAGTCTCTATTTCATATCTCCCCCCTTGTTTCTGGGCTGGATGCTGGCTTTAGGAAGTAAGCTTGTGTAATCACAGAAATCACCTGGTTAGCTTCACGTCCCTTCTGAATCATGATCCGGTCTGCCTGTCCTCCATCGACTGAAAACTTATGTTTTATAAATTTTGCTAATTATTCTAGTTGCTTATAGCAAGAAGGTAATCCTCACAGCAACTAATTCTTCTCAAGTAATAGAAAAAGGAAGAAATATAAAATTATACTGCCTTTTGTATGTATATACCTAATGACTTTTACTGGTTCTCTTTGTGTTTTCGTATAGATTGGAATTACTGTCTGTTATCACTAGCTTTCTGCCTGAATCCTTTCATTTAGTATTTCTTAAGGCAGGTCTGCTGGCAACAAATTCTCTCCATTTTTGTTTATCTGAGACTGTCTATTTTGCCTCCTTTTTTGAAAGATAGTTTTGCTGAATAAAAGATTCTTGGTTGACAGTTTACCTTCAGCACTTTGAATATATCAAACTACTGCTGTCTGGTCTTCATTGTTTCTTATGAAAAAGCAGCTATTAATCTTACTGGGGTTTCCTTGTACGTGATGAGTCATTTTTCTCTTACTGTTTTCAAGATTTCCTCTTTATTTTTGGCCTTCGGTATTTTTACTAGGATGTATCTGACTGTAGATTTGAGTTTATTCTATTTGGCACTTGTTGAGCTCCTGCGATGTGTAGGTTAATATTTACCATCAAATTTGGTAAGTCATTATTATAATTTTTAGAATTTTTTGTCCCTTTCTCTCCTAGCCTTCTGATACCCCAATTACACATATGTTGGTGCACTTAATAGTGTCCCACATGTCTTGGAATTTGTGTTAATTTTTCTTCATCCTCTTTTTTTTCCCATTTTTCAGATTGCATGATCTCTATCGATCTATCTTCAAGGTCACTGAATTTTAATGCTATCAGTTCAAATTTATTGTCAAGGCTCTCTAGTAGTGATTGTACTTTTCAATTCCAGACATTTCATTTACTTCTTTTTAATAACTTTTACCTCCTTATTAGTATTTTCTATGTGTTGAAACACCATCATTAAATCTTCCTTTAATTCTTTAATTATGGCTTTTTTTTGGTTCTTTGGATGTAATTATCATAGCTGCTCTAAAGGCTTTATCTGCTAAGATGAGCATCTAGGCCCCTTAAAATTCACTTTCTATTGCTTTATTATCTTATTTTTCTTGTACATGAGCCATACATTCCTAAGGTTGTTTTGCATGTCTCATAAATTTTTTGTTGAAAAATGTACATTTTAGAAAAGATGTTGTAGCAAGGTCTAGGCACTGATTCCTCCCAACTTGGGCATTTTTACTGTTGGCCTGATGGTTTGTTTATTTGTTTAGTGACTTGACTCAGCTGATTCTGAGAAATCTATTTTATCCACAGTACACACTATTTTATGTCCTTGCTCAGATTTTTTTCCATTATTTCATTCTTTTACTATGGCTACCTAGGGATCACCCTTGGGTCAGCTTAAGCCTCTTATTGATCAAAGGTTGTGCTTAAGCCCTCTTAATCAGTTATGTTTTTATCCTCTACTATTGAGTATGTATGCATGGCTTGGAGGCTGCTGTCATAGCTCAGAAATTTTATGGGTTTTGCCCTATGTTTCGCCAGGGACCTGAAGATTGGAAGCTCCCTCTCTCTGATCCTTTCTGAGATGGTCCTGCTGTGGGCCTCCGTGTAGTCTTCCACACTGCCAGGGATGAAAGTAATTTTATTTTTAAATCTGACTCCCTAGGAGTGGCTCTTATTTGAGTAGCTAAGTGTTTAGTTACTGTTTAGTGTTCCAGTGAGGCATCTGCCCTGTGTTAATGGGTCTGTGTATAACAATTCTGTAAATAAAATAAATAGTCACATCTTGTTCAAATATCATAAGTCATATTGTAAAAGTTTTCAGGAAATTTTTCTTAAGAAAGTTATAAAGGTACAAAAACGCCATGCCATGTAATATTCCCTCATGGATTAAAGTATGTTGTTAATATTTTCTAAAAGGAAGCACTCATCTTAATTAGAATATTTAAGTCCTCATTTTTTTGTGCAGTGAAGACTGATTTTTCTCCTATTGTTTTTGAATGTATTTTATGCAAACAAAAATAGCTGACTCACAGCATCTTCTTATGTGATATTTAAATAATTTTCTTGGCTACTTATTTTTGCCTTCATTCTCAATCCCTGGCCCCTTCCACTCCCCTTACATATATACTACTTATAATAAATTTGACATACATCTCAAAGTATGTATGTATCTCTATAAAACATATAATGTTGGTTTATAGGAAGATTTGTACACCCATTTGTAGGTATATATATATTATACTATATTATATAATATTATTACATATTACATTATATATGATTATATATTATATATGTTATATATATAATATATTTAAGTCAGCATATATATATTTAATATATTATTAATATATATTTAATATATAACATAAATTGTATATATAATATATACACCTATAAATAGGTATACAAATGTACCTGGAAACCAACATTATATTTTTTATAAAAATACATAAGTATCCAAGGATTTATGTCAAATACATTATAAGTGGTGTATATGTATATTTATCTATGTATATATATTATATATATATTATATACAATAGGTGAACATGTGTGTTTATATATTGCATCAGCAAATAACAATATACACAAGCACCAAGTACACTAACACAGCTGAACGTAGAAAGCCACACAGGAATACATTATTGTTCATCATCCCCATTCACACATTTTTCCTTCTGACCCATTTTGACACAACAAGCACTGTCTCGAAAGTACTTTTTGTGTGATTCTGCCTCACTATTAGAAAAGAAACAAACATGAGTCAAAGGACTGTTTCTCTGGTATTTCTACATTTTGTTCAAAACCTGAAATTGTCTCTTTATCTGAAATCTGTGAAGATGTCTCTCTGTCCTTGACTGTGTAACTTGGCTTCTCCCCTTTTTCAGACCTCTTTAAATCAGGCAATACTCTTCTTATTTCAAGATAAGGATCTATATTTTACAATAGTACTTTAAAAAATGTATTAATTAGAAATTTAACATGTCTTTTTTAAGTGGTGCCAGTATTTTCATTGGAAGTATTGCTGTCTATCTTAGAGATCTTTTTATAAAATTGCAAAGTTTTGGAATGAACTATCTCAATCCTGTCTCTCCCCTGGGCTCTCTTACTCTTAGTGCATGAATCTGCAGAAGTATTATTTATTTCAAAGCACATATATTATATTCCTCCACAGATGGGGCCCTATATTGCTTCCAATCTATATTCACTCATGTCTCCCTTGAAAATTTGTGGTATTCATAGGAATGAGTTTGTGGAGCAACAAGTTAAATGAATATCTGATTTTCCTGTACACTGACAGATGTCTCTTCAGAATCACTATACCAGTTCATATTTCCACCAATGTTTTCTATATCTCTTGGTTTTTAACAGCTAAATAATACTCCATCTGATGGAAAGAGGTACTATAATTCAGTTACCATTCCTCCACTTTTGGATCTTTGTGTGATTTCTAATTTTTGATATATTATGTTAAACGTCATAGATATTCATCCTTCTGTATAAATCTTTGTCCAGTGTTGACCGTTTTTTAAAGATAATTTCCTGAAAGTGTGGAAATAGAGGAAGATAAAATAACAATTATATAACGTTTTGATGCACATTGCCAAATTGCTTACCAGAAAGCTTGTACCAGTTAGAGTTCCCATCAGAAATCTCTCATGTGTTCATTCACAAAATATTTATTAAATGCCTCATATTTTCCAGGTACTCTTGGGGCCGTTGGGGATTAGACAAAGAATGAGCTCTATTCTTCATGGGGGTGAGAGAGGACGCTAAGGAAGCATATAATTTCAGTTGGGAACTAGCTTCAGGCTGTCCCCACAGGAAGCTCTGTACACAAATTAGAGTATAGAATTAGTCCCCCCTTGAGGCGTGAGGTTAGGCCGTCTGTCATCCGTGTCTGCTGACATGGAGAATGGGGAGAGGGATGCTGGGCAAAGAAGCCCTCCCATTGGTCAAAAACAATTCTCCATTAAAGGAGGCAGTTGTGCTTTTTCAGCTGCCACCACTCACAGAGGTTAGGGTTGAAGGCAGCTGCCAGTGAAGGGGATCTGGGTGAAGTACTACTTTTCTATGAGTAAGAACTTGGCCCAAGCTAAAACCTCAAATTTTTCTTAAGTTAAGAACTCTTAAGACCCTCTCTTTCAACACGAAGGAGGCTGAACAGACCCAATTTTCGTTTCTTTATTTTATCTGACTTCCAACAAATAAGAACCTCACAACTATAGGGTCTCTTCACAACGGTTTGTCAATGCCTTGACCCACAGTGAAAATCTGAAACAACCAAGGGAAAATTTAAAAGTCCATCTACTCCATCTTTTTCTTTCAGAGTAGATAATATTCACCTCATCCTAGGTAGAGAGGAATTTGGGGCTGTCATACTTCTTCAGGACAAAATCTAATTTTATTTCCACTGGGTATGTTCAATAAGTGCAGGTGGGCAATAATATCTCTCCAATTCTAGGTAAGGAGATATAAATGAGACTCTGTTGGGTACATTAGGAGGCAGAAGCCAGTATCACAGCTAGAGTGACCAACCAGTTGCGTTTGCCTGGCACTGAAGGACTTCCCTGGACGGGACCCAGAACTTTCATTGTTAAGACTGGAATCATCCCAGGCAAATCAGAATACTTCGTCACCATAGGTTTCAATTAAAAACTCACATTTTATTAATATTTGTTGTTACAAATTGTAATTTTCCACTTTTCCCCAATGGTTTGTGATCTTCTCTGAGTTTACCATAACTATATTGTTTATAGTCAAAAGAAATTTACCCAAAAGTTCATAGTTCTCACAATAATTTACCCTTAACCTACAAATTTATCCTTAACCAAGATTTTTTTTTTAATTATTGGAGCTACAAATATTGCCAAATGTAAAAGAAATCAAAGGTAAAGGCAAGTTCAAGAGGTATCAATGACTTAAAATTTGACAATTTTGTTTTAAATAAGTGAGAGCCGGTCGCACAGCTAGCCACTTCTCAGCCTTTTACAGTACTAACTTCTCAGACTAACGCAGATTTTGTAAAGGTGTCTCCATCCATCCTGACTCAAATGTTAATGTCCAGAACTTTCACTGTTCGCTTCTATCACCATACTGACTGCTAAAACACACAACAGGGAATTTGTGGATACAGAAAAAGCTAGAAAGAGAAAAGCAAGGAGAATAGAAAGTAGAGAGGAGAGAAGAGCCCACAGAGGCGGGCCAACAGACACATTTTTAGGAAAAGAAGTGCCAGGCAATGAATTCTCAGTTCACTTCCTCACACTAAGTTTCTCTGTGAGAAAAGTATAAAGCCTTTCATATGCGCAAATGTTGCCTGGGTTGCATCTTACAGAATCTAAAACATAGGGTTTTGTTTCACTTTAAGGTTGACACCGTTTGATAGAAGAACAACTACAACGGAAGTACTTCAGTGGGCAAAGCAGCTCAGGGCCAGAGATAACCATGAAAAGAACTCAAAGAAAACTTTGGAATGTTATTTTCCACAATCTATGAAATGGGGGTTCTGAACATCCTTACTTGGGTATTAAGGGGCAGGGACATTAAGTTAGCTGGTATCTGGGTAACAAGTGTACATTTTAGGACCCCCTAAAACTCAGGTGTAATTTATCCTGAGTGCATTTTCCCATTCCGTCCAAGATTGACTATTTCTGCAGAAACCAGTTTTTGCTGCAACCAGCACATCAGATGAGACAGGCTCTGCGCTCACGGGCTTCCTCACTCTATTGCTCCATGCTCGCCTGCTATTTCAAATAAGGTACAGTCTCGTTCTGTATCAATCACATCTTCCCACTGCTCAATACCTCCATCTGTATTTTCAGAAACTGGGAAGATGAAATAAATTTAACATGGAAAAACTTCTGCTACAAAATCTGCTGTGAAATACAACCTCCCTTTGTTGACGGGCTTAGAGACCTTACACAAATTGAGTGATAGCTCTGAGAAAAATATGCAGCATGGAAACAGACCAGCAATGTTGTCAATTTGTTCTTCCCTGATAGATCAAGAACAGAATGTCAGCAATTCATTTTGGGGAGTCACAGAAATTATAGATGAGGACGATTACTTGATACAAGAACCTTATCAGGAGATGCAGGTTGTTACCAGCAGTGGAGGAAAGTAACTGTTACACTTGCAGGTGAGGGGCTTTATCATACGCTTCACTGCATCACCCCAAACACTCTCTGGGAGCCTTTCACCAAGGCCTATCTGTGCCTATGCATCCTTCTGGAAGCATTTACAAAGTAGAAAAGTTGAAATCAACTTTGACACTAATATCAGCCTTGAACATCTTCCAAGACCAAAGCTGATTTATTTTCCTGGGAGAGAACCATGAGGAGGAAACTGATAGTTGCCATTAGGTCACCTACTCAAGCCTCTGGGGACAGCTCATTGCAATATGCTTGTTTTGCGTTGTACGTTATTAGAATATCATGAACAATAATGCTTCCACAACTTTCTAAGGAGAATTCATGCAAATGTATATAAAGGAAAGTTTCTTGAATAGTATGACTTTCTCTTTTACCAGTTGCCATAAAAATAATTTTCTTTTATTCTTTGTTGAACTCTATCATGCCCATTCTAAGTCTTTCAGCCATTTCAGAAAGCTTTTCCTTCTTCCGGACATTAAGCTGCCTCTGAAGAGGAAACATGCACACCGTATACAGCACGGTGATTATTCTGGTATTGAGATGCTCGTCTCTAGCTCTACAGGATATGTAATGCTTAAAGTAGAGAATGTTACCCCTCCTCTCCATTGACACTTACTTTCTTGGATGTAAAATGAAAATATGATTTTTCTTATTTTTTCCAAGTCATGATTTTTTGTATTCAGTGAAAACGTTCTAGAATCCAGACCTTCACACCTCTTAATATTTTTAATAATTACAGTCTAAATCACTCTCCATCTCTGTCTGGACCACGTCCTTACTCCTAGATACTAGGAAGAACCAGGAGGAACAGAGAATAAAGAATTAGTTTTATTAAGGAGTGCTGACTTCCGAAGGTTGGACAAATTGATGGTTGGAGATAAAGGTATTGGGCGTAAAGGGAGAGATCCATGTATTCATTCATGAACTTGTATCAAGGGCCTACAATGTGTCATGTACTGCAGCAGATGCTGGAGGTGGAAAAAACGAGCAAGACCCAGGAAACCATGAAAAGCAACAGGAGCTACAGTGGTGTTAACATTTGTCACTGCGGTACAGTCAGGGCGCAAAGGAGGGAGGTCTCAATCCTGGCTGAGGGTTTGGGATCCAAAAAATGTACCTAGAAGTTTCCTAGGTTGGGATTGGAAGAGAAGTACATTTTTGCCAGAGAGACCGAAAGAGAGAAGGAGAAGTGCAAGAGGAAAACAGACGCCTTCCCCCTTCAGGGACCATCGCATGCAAGTGGGTCACTGAATATTCAGGGAATGACCGCGTAAGCAGCACACACATGTTCTTCTATAGCAGTATTTGCCTTCAGAATTTAAGTCAGAAGCCTTAGGTCAATAAGAGGGTTATATTTTTAAGGACCATGAAAACGTAGATACTTAATGACTGCTTAATAATGAGAAAAGGAGAGTGAGAGACTGTATTGTGATTGTTTACAAAGCTTTGCTTCTTCCTCACCGCACATTAGATAATGGGAAGAATCCTGAGGCATCTTCTATCAGAGGCAAAATCACAAGTCACCTTAGCCCATTGTCCAGGCTGAAGTTCGTCCACCTTCAATGGGCTGCACTGTTCTGTATTCCTTCAATGTCCCAGGATTGAAAACCGTGAGTGCTCATTTCCTGGTGGAAATTGTGTCTCTCCACTTCATTCTAACTTCCTCTGCACTTTAGTGGAGAGAAAGAGAAGACACCATGAAACAGGAGCTATTTGCTGCTAGGAGAACAATCTCCTTCTTGCCAAAATGATCAGTCAAGGGGAAAAAACAGCTTTTTCTTATTCCTGTTCTCCACATTTCCCTTACTCCCCTAGGAGACTTCTTGTCTGATGGGTTCTTTGGGCTTCTGTGATGCTACGGTAAAGAAAGGGTATCACGGGGGCGCCTGGGTGGCTCAGTTGGTTAAGCGACTGCCTTCGGCTCAGGTCATGATCCTGGAGTCCCGGGATCGAGCCCCACATCGGGCTCCCTGCTCACCAGGGAGTCTGCTTCTCCCTCTGACCCTCCCCCCTCTAGTGTTCTCTCTCTCATTCTCTCTCTCTCTCTCTCTCTCTCAAATAAATAAATAAAATCTTAAAAAAAAAAAAAAAAGAAAGGGTATCACGAAAGTGGTGAATAGGAAAGGGAGAAAGAATTAGCCAAAGTTGCTAAATTGCTTTATATGATCAAACGGTGAGGGAAGTCTGGGAGAATGAGAGAAAAGCCACATGTAATAAGGATGGATAAGAAAGTGTTTGAGAAGTAAGGGTCTGTAGGGAGGTGTTGGGAATGCTGCAACATGTAATGGGAGTAGCTAGATGATGAAAGAGAATTTAACAGGTGTGCTATAATCTAAGTATTTAGACAAGCTGAATGGTTTCCATGAAATACCAGTAAAAAGTTGGAAAGTTTTAAAATTCATTTTGATTTCCAGGGCTATATTTCTTTAATCATAGCTGTGCCCTAAAATTGGACCCTGTGGCTTCAGTTTAATGAGAATTATGCTTTCTTGACCTGTAAGCTTACTGATTCACAATAACATTAATTCTACTCTGTCTGGTAGAGTAGTCACAAGCCACGTGTGGCTAGCAAGTGCTTGCAGCATGGCTAGGCAGGGTCGAGATGCCTTGTAACTGTAACATACAGCAGGATTTTGAAGACCTGGTCAAAAAAATTTTAAGGGCAAGAAAGCAAAATATCATTAATAATTTATATATGAATTACATGCTGAAATGAGAATATATTGGCTATATTGAGTTAAAGTAAAATGTATTATTAATAATTTATTAGTAATTTACCTGTTTCTTTTTCCTTTTTTGTTTTTTGTTTCCAGAGAGAGAGAATCTTGAGTAAGCTCCATGCCCAGCACAAGCCCAACACAGGGCTTGATCTCATGACCCTGGGATCATGATCTGAGCTGAAATCAAGAGTCAGATGTTTAACCAACGGAGCCACCTAGGCACCCCTCTTTTTCCTTTTTTTAACATGCTACTAAAACGTTTTATATTACATCTGGGCTCACAATGCCAAATTACATAGGTGGCTTACATTATTACATTTTTATTGGATAGCATGTACTAATTTATCACAGAAACGAACCACAAACAGTAACTAAGCATCCTGTGTGAGACAGACACTGAGAGATTTTCTGTGGCTAGGAAACAGTAGAGCTCAGTAGTGAGGTTCATGAGCTCTGGGGTCCATATTTCTGGGCTTACTTGGGGCACCACCATCTATGAGTATGTAATCTTGGGTGAAACACTCAACATTTTTGACCTCTGTTTCCTAATCTAAAAAATGGAATTGATAATAGTAACTTCCTCACAGAATGGTTGATACAGGTAAAACGTTTACAATAGTGTTCTTACATGATTAGCGAATTAGCTTGTATTCTAATTACTCCCAGGGAGGGAAGGGTACTAAAATGTATTGAGTGTTCTTTTCAGTTTTCTTTTATTTATGTCTTTCTGAAAGCTCCATGAGGTCAGGGGCTGTTTTCTATTCTGTTTTCTCCTTTATACACAACAACTAGCACAATGTAAGGCAGGAACATATTTACTAAATATTGAATGAATGAGTCTGGGATGGAGAATCAATTAGTGGACAGTATTATTACCCCCATTTTAGAGAAGAGGAAATTGAAGTTTGCAAAAATTCAGAAGTTCAAAGGTTAGATGAAGTTACAAAATTCATAGATGATAGAGTCGAGATTTAAATCCAAATTTGCATGAACATTCAGTCTGTGAACTCAAGGAGCATTCCATCTAGTTATTTTTTTTTTAAGATTTTATTGATTTATTTGACAGAGAGAGACACAGCGAGAGAGGGAACACAAGCAGGGGGGAGTGGGAGAGGGAGAAGCAGGCTCCCCGCTGAGCAGGGAGCCCGATGCGGGGCTCGATCCCAGGACCCTGGGATCATGACCTGAGCCAAAGGCAGACGCTTAATGACTGAGACACCCAGCCACCCTCATTCCATCTAGTTAAAGCAATAAGATGTGTTCCAAATTAAAAAAAAAAAAAAAATTTAACACTATTAGTTGGTAGATGATACTATTTAAATAACTTGATCCATTATTACTAAAAAAAGTTCAATGTAGAAAGACTTCACGTCCAGCAGGTGTGTGCAGGAAAGCATTGGAAGGGACGGGATGGAAGCTGGACCTCTAGAGATTCATTAAGTTGGATTGGGTGAGCACTTCTTCTGGGAAAAGGGGTCAGTTGTGGCAACTGAAATAGACTGATCATAGGTATGGAGGCTGAAATCTAAAGGCAGGTTTTGTTTTTTGTTGTTTTGTTGTTTTGTTTTTTGTTTTGTTTTGTTTTAGATTTTTTTAGTTTATTTATTTCAGAGAGAGAACAAGCAGTGAGGAGGGGCAGAAGGAGAGAGAGAGAGAGAGAGAGAGAGAAGCAGACTCCCTGCTGAGCAGGAAGCCTGATGCAGGGCTAGATCCCAGGACACAGAGACCATGACCAGATGCTTAACCAACCGAGCCACCCAGGCGCTCCCAAAGGCAGGTTTTGAAGCTCTACAGTGGTTCTTTTTGCCTGGAGAAGATAGTTCATGTAAATTTATTAATGGAATTTAGGCAGAAATAAATTTGAGGTTAGGTCTTAGGCTTTGAATGAAGACTGAGGTAAGAAGTTAGAAATTTGGCAAGCAAATAATACTTTGTCTTTCTTTTTAGCATACTCAAGATGGGATCGCAGCAGTGTGCAAGAAAAAGCAGGAGAGGGATATTCAAGGTAGGGAAATAATTCAGGAGACTTGCACAATCCAGCCATGTGGTAGTAAAGATAAGAATAAGAGATTTGGAAATAGGAATGGAAAGAAAAGGAACAATTTAAGAGTTGTTAAAGACAGTGTTCTAGCTTCAAAGACCCAATCTGGATGATTAGTCACTAAAAGTAAAATATGTGAACTTTTATTTTCCTATTTTTTAAAAAAAATTTTCATTCTTGATTTCTCTTGTCTTGTACATAGCCCACATTTACTTTGTTACAAGCTCTAGCCACTCTACTCAGAAATATCTAATAAACTGAATCCCTCCTTTTATTCCTATGCTTCAGTGTGAACTCTTGTGTTATTTTATATTTTTTTTCTTACTGGAGTTATTTTAAGAGCTTCTGTGTTAGATAAGAGCATTTGCTCACAATTCTTTCCTTCTCTCCCCATTTCTATCTTGGCTTTTTGTGGGTAGGGCACCTCTTGTCCTCTAACCCAGAAATTTCTACCCATGGATCTAATATTTGTGTTCTAAAGGATGACTAGCTCCTAGTAAAACTGCTCACAATTTGTAGAGGAATTTTGGTAAAAAGAATTCACCTTTTGCATCATGGCTCTGATATTGAATACTCTGTGAAGCCTGACTGAATTTTCCAAAGCTATGTTCTTTCATCTTATGTTACAATTAATCTTTTAAGAATTTATTATTGTAAATTGCCTGTATTCGAAAGTTTCCCTCGTTGATCTGCAGCCTCTTTGAGACTTATGACTATTCTTTACTAATTTTTGGATACCCAGTCTTTAGAACAATGGTTGGTACTTTTAAGTCAGTAAATGTCAAAATAATGAATGGCTAACAGTGAGATACCTCCTTCGATATTGTTTTGCTATTCTAGGTATTTTGAATTTCCACATAAATTTTAGAAGCATCTTTTTTATTTTTATTTATTTATTTTTAAAGATTTTATTTATTTATTTCAGAGAGAGAATGAGAGATAGAAAGCACGAGAGGGAAGAGGGTCAGAGGGAGAAGCAGACTCCCTGCTGAGCAGGGAGCCCGATGTGGGAATCCATCCCGGGACTCCAGGATCATGACCTGAGCCGAAGGCCGTTGCTTAACCAACTGAGCCACCCAGGCGCCCTTTTATTTTATTTTTTAAATGTATTTATTTTTATTAACATATAATGTATTATTTATTTCAGGGGTACAGGTCTATGATTCATCAGTCTTACACAATTCACAGCGCTCACCATAGCACATACCCTCCCCAATGCCTATCACCCAGCCACCCCATCCCTCCCACCCCCCACCACTCCAGCAACCCTCACTTTGTTTCCTGAGATTGAGTCTCTTATAGTTTGTCTCCCTCTCTGTTTTCATCTTGTTTTATTTTTTCCCTCTCTTCCCCTATGATCCTCTGTCTTGTTTCTCAAATTAGAAGCACCTTATTAATTTCTACCAAAAAAAATTTTGTTGGACTCTGATGGAGATTAGGTTGAATCTGTACATAAAACTCAGGAAAAGTGATATATTAACCACATCGGGTCTTTCAATCTATAAACATATTCTATCTCCCATTTTCTTCAGTAATGTCACATAATTTTCAATCTAGAGGTTTGGCATATGTTGTGTTAAATTTACCCCTAAATGTTTTGGTTTTATTGCTTTTTAAAATAATTTTTAAATTTCATGCTTTGTGAAAATATACTAAAATGCAATTGATTTTTCTGTATTCCCATGTCTCTTGAAATCCTGCTAAATTCATTTATTAGTTCTGGTGCTGTATTCTATGTACACAATCATGTCAGATTTAATTCTTCCTTTACATCTTTTTGTTAATGTTTTTCTTGCCTCAGTACAATAACTAAGACCTCCAGTACAATATTGAATAGAAGTGGTGAGAGTGGGCATCCTTGCCTTGCACAATTCTAGAAATAAGTAGCAGGACAGGGTTGAGGATGTAATTACCATGAAATTTTAAATAGAAGTTTAATATAAACTGTAATAAATAAGCTGTGAAAAGGGACAGAGGCCTTTCAATGGAGAGAGAAAGTTTTTTTTAAAGATTAATTACTTAAACATTCAGAAATCTAAAAGAAGTTAATGAGAAGTTCATTAATTAGGACTTGAAGAAACATTTCTTTTAATCCTTTTAGTATTCTAGAGTATTTCTGCTAAATGGCTTTTGCGTCATCCTGAATAATTTATGGTAGCTTTTTGCACATTTTTTTGCCCACTCACAAGTTTCACTGTAAATGGGAAAGAGGTGTATTTGAGTGCCGTAGACAAAATGAATGAGAGATACTACAAATGGTGCCAATTGCTGTCATCCACTAGTATTCCAACCCAGGCTGCACGTCACAGCAAAACAGGCTGGGGTAGCTGTGAGGATGGGGTGGTGTTAATGATTCTTCCTGAACACAAATATGGCTGTGTAGAACCTCCTTCTGTTTACTGGATTGTTCTTACACTACAGTCAGGGCAAGTTGAGTTGGGTCTCATGGCATCATCTAAGCAAAGTAAGCTCATATTCTTTTTTTTTTTTTAAAGATTTTATTCCTTTATTTATTTGAGAGAGTGTGTGAGAGTGAAGTGGGGGAAGGGGCAGAGGGAGAGGGAGAGAATCTCAAGCAGACCCCATGCTGAGCAAGAAGCCCAACCTGGGGCTCAATCTCACAACCCTGAGATCTTGACCTGAGTCGAACCAAGAGTCAGACGCTCAACCAACTGAGCCACCTAGGCAGCCCTGTACCCAAATTCCAATAGCTCCTGCCTCGCTGCAACAGAGCTCCCCCATGAGCCTTCTGTACAACAGAAATTACCCAGCTCCTGGCCGACCAATATGCCCTGAGGCTTTTATTTTAAGAGACTGAGTTGGGGCAATTTTCTCTTATTTACCGGAATACCTAGTCCAAAGGGATGAGGAGTTAATTACAATTTGTTTAGTTGCTTTCACTTACTTAAGTGGAAAATAATAATATGGAACAGGATCCCTGTTCAGATACATATAAAGTATAAGGCGGCTACAGAGGAAGGAGTTAAAAGTCATTCTGCCTCCTCTGGGCCTCCCAGTGAGTTCACAGGTAACCTTTGGACAAGTCTTCTTTGCTTAGAGAATAGCTATTTGAATGCCCTCCCTCCTTCCTATGTAATTGTAAAGTGAGCGTCATTCATTGTCTAAACTGGGAGTAAGGATATAATAGACTAGGGATTAACCAAAATCTCTAAACCCCACAATCCAAATCAGGGAGTTGGTGAATTGATTTACCTCAGAAAGACGCATAGAAGGAACTAAATCGCTGACCCAGTCCCTTGAGAATAAAAATCAGTGAGAACAATTAGAATGAATCAGAATGGTCCCAACAAGTCCTAGTGGAAGAGAACATCAAAAAGGCCCCTGAAATAAAAATCCCTTAAGTTAAAAAAAAATCTAGAGTGGATATTCCGCTCGTGATGAGGACTGATTGCTCATGGTCATGCACAAGTGCTAATTCTATCACCACTAGAATGCAAACTCCTCTTAACCAGAGGTGTCTGTTGGTTTTGTTAATTGCTATCCCTCCAGCACCTGAGAAGCGCCTTGTGTATTGTTGATATGGGGAGTTACCTCAGTCCAGTGGTAGCCTCCAAGTACACAATAAGACAGATGATCTCCTGTGTTCATTATCTTTTTTAAAAGATTTTATTTATTTGAGAGAGAGAAAGAGCGACAGAGATAGCAAGAGAGCATGAACAGGTTGGAGAGGGAGAATCAGGGTCTCTGCTGAGCAGGGAGCCCGCCGGGCTGGATCCCAGGACCATGGGATCATGACCTGAGCCGAAGGCAGACTTTAACCAACTGAGCCACCCAGGCGCCCCAAGTGTTCATTATCTGCATATGTCTTGTCTGTCTCTATCTGTGCTGCATCAGTCTGATGGTGTGGTTATGAGAACTGGAGTTGAGGGAGATGAAAGCAGATGGGAGATACCAGGAGTTTGCTTTATCAGAAAAGTAAGCTGATGTGCCTAAACACAGCTGTAAATCACCTGATGACCTGATGAGCAGCAATGGATTTTATCTGCATATATCAGGTGGAGAACAAAAGAGCAAAAAAATGGATGCCAGAAATGGGCGGGCAACTTAATTCTGTATGAATGTTTGATTGTTTATGGGTATTGGGTGGTTCAAGTATATTTATCTAGCAGGCTGCTTGGTTTTACATCCTTTTAATGAATCATCAGTACATATGTGCTCTTCTTTACCTATGTCTAACAATTCTTAAAAGCTGCTTTTTTATTTAGTTTTTTTTTTCTGTCCTCCTTGCAGATCTGTGTCTCTTATTTTCCTTAGCAGAATGTAATATTCTTAAATAATACAGAGAACACATCACATACAAAATAGACACTTGATAAGCATTTGTTGATGGAATGCATACAGGAAGAAATTGTCTTAGCATGCAAATGCATTTGATAGAAGATTCTTTGGGCCCAGTCACTCTGGCAGTGATTAGGCTTGACTACAATGGCTGAACATGGAAACTTAAAAAGACCTTAATCACACAATATAAAATGTCATTGTCACCTGAGCCCATCAAGGTCTTCCCAGGCACAATTCACAAACGTTGTCTTGTAAATCTGCAACATCTCTTCAAAAGTAATGCTGTGAAAAGAAGCAGGAAATTGGTGGACCGAGATTCTAATTGTATTTCTAAAGGACAAGTGAAAGAAGTTAAATATTTGGAGTGTAAGTTGCTGAGGGTCAGACATCTGGGGTGGAAAGAGAAGACCTTAAGGAGAAGGCGCTGGACTTCCTGCAGTTACGGTGTGTGGCGTTCAAGTAATTATTTAGACCAATATTAGACCTGTGTCTGTATTTGCATTCCAAGCTGGTACACTGTATTATAACAATTAGAGTAAGAAATCAAACATTTCTCTGGTCGGTTCTTACTGACCAGTAAATGTTATTTGTGATCCATTATGTACTTTAGACCTAACACATTCATTCTCAGATCAACAGTTCCTTTATTTATTTTGCTCCTTCTAAATTTAAATAAATTTAAATAAATAATTACACTATTCAGAACTATCTCATGCAGATACCTTATTGCTTAGATATGTATTTATTTTTCAAAGTAAATCTATGCATGAACATGTGTGTATGGAATAGTAATGTGTTGCATTCATGTTATTTTCATGTGTGTGGTTTTTTTTTAAAGATTTTTTTAAATTTATTTATTCATGAAAGACAGAGCGAGAGAGAGAGGCAGAGGGAGAAGCAGGCTCCCAAGGAGCAGGGAGCCCGATGCGGGACTCGATCCCAGGACCCTGGGATCATGACCTGAGCCGAAGGCAGATGCTTAACCATCTGAGCCACCCAGGTGCCCCATTTTCATGTGTGTTTACGCCTGACCTAACCCTGGCTATAGTACTTGCGCTACCCTAATGTAGCAGCCTCCTGAGGGATAGGCATGATGACTTGGAACCTAGAAGACTTTTCTCGAACTTTGACAGTTTTTCACCAACACCACAATCCCTGATTTGAAAAGCTGTGGAGGATTATTTTAAATTCTTAAGCAGTAGATCAGCCTGAAGAAAAAGTTATCTGTAAAATTTGTAGAAAACATTTGTGGGGCAGCCTATAACAAATGGTGTGAAGATGGGGAGATTCACAGTTATAAGCAACATATTTATGGTTGCTGGGGACCAGAGGAAAGTGGACTGGTGAGAAGAAGCTGGGGAGGGGCCAAGAGGGTCCTTTGGGAGATTGTTTAATGGTAAGAATCTCGTTAACTGGAGTCAGGTTGGATACAGGGCAAGAGAAGAGGACTTGCTAGTTGATGAAAGAAGGAACTTTTTGAGAAAAATGTGTAAACTGGGAAATGGGTCGCTTGGTTAAAAAGAGAGTCAAGTTCAAATAATTTTATCTTTTGTGAACTCGTGCCAATTCTTTTCCTTCAGGTTTCAGCGATAAACTTTAGCAAGATGGTAGAGATGTGAACTGAAGCAATGCTTCGCAGACAAAGATGCGTGCTTTATTCTCACAATACATTTAGCTTTCGGGTTTGTTAGTTTTAACCGTGTCATATTGCTGATGTGTATTTTTAACTTTTGTTGGTTCTATCAATTCTTGTCAATTCTGAAGAACTTCTCCCTTTCCAGAGCCTTTATTGTGCTAAAAAAGCAACTGGCAAGCAACTAGTACATTGCACCCTGTAGGCACCCAATAAACACTTGTTTCCTAACTGCCTGGCTGAATGTGTCTTCAGGAACATAGGCAATAAACCCAACTGCCCTAAAAATAACAGATGGTGGTATCTGGTAGGCATTCCCCTGAGGTCTTGTTAAATACATAGCTAATGTCAGGAGATGCCTGAACGTTGTTACCTGTTCAAAACAAGTGACGCTTCAGTCATTTGCCAACATATATGCATTTGTGTGAAAGAATGAACTAAAAGCACATTGGGTCCTAAGCACCTGATACTTGTATGAGGATAGGGAAAACCAGCTGATCATTGCAAAATTGATCAAGCCTGAGGGATGAGATGTGAGGTATAAAAACCTGGACAGGGAACTGGGGAGTTAATCACTTCATCATTAGGAATATATGGGGAGAAAATGAGAAATTGGGGGGGAGGATGAGAGCAGGTATTATTGAAAAAACAATAGAAAGGACAATAAATTTCACTACAAAAATCTTTAAAATTTTCTGCATAAAAATAAATGTCAAATAAAAAAGGAGGAACCTATTTTCAGACACTCAGCGTTAAATTGTTAATATGTAAAGGACCCCTAGAAATAACAAGAAAATCACTAAATGTAGACATAAAATGACCAGACAATATGAAGAAACACTTCCCTAAGTAGAAAATACTTTTAACTAACAAACCTTTTTTTAAAGTTTAGGAATTTTTTTTTTTATTAAATGCTCTTTATTTGATGCTTTTGCATGCACAGCACTATAAGGAGCTGCCCCAACCTGAGGAGTCAGCCCCTTCACCACCCTTAGTTAAGGCGGCCATGGGGCGGAGGGAGAGGGGGCAATAAGTTAGCCACCTTCTACCTAACCTTCTTTCTGGGACCATTCTCTGTAGGCTCCTGCGAAGTTGCGAGCCCCGGTGTATCCAAGGCCTTGGGCCAGCTGCGTGGCCTGCAAGCCCCGCCTGCCCATGTGACAGAAGAAAATGAGGTTCTCCTGTGCCAGCTTCTGCTTCTCAGCAGAGTACAAAGCCTGGAAAGCAGCAGGCTCCATCTGCAGGGCACTTTCCAGCTCGGACACCCGGATGTTGAGCGCCCCCGGGATGGTCCCCACTGCCGCCTCCTCCCGAGATCTCACATCGATGGGCCGGGCCTGGCTGGAGGCCAGGAGCGAACGCAGTTCAGGGAGCGAGATTGTGGGCACTCCAGCCATGGTGCTGGAATCTAGGAATATTTCTAATTAGAAAAATAAAAATTAAAACACTACCTGTCAGATTAGCAAAGATTTTTTTTAAAATAGTGTAAAATATTAATCATACTTTCTACTGGACAAAAGTGAGAAAGTATCATTATTTTTTAAAATTTATTTGAGAGAGAATGAGGAGGGGTAGGGAGAGGCCAAGGGAGAGCGAGAGTCTCGAGCAGACTCAGCGCTGAGCGCAGAGCCTGAAAGGCTTGATCTCATGAACTTGAGATCATGACCTCTGGGCTGAAACCAAGAGTCATGCTTAACTGACTGTGCCGTACAGACCCCTGACCAGGTATCTTTAGAATTAGAATAACAGTGTTTTAAAAATTCAGTTCTTCATGTGTTTCCCGTGCAGGTCATACAGATTCGTCCATGATGCAGGCCCTGCATCGTTCCAGATTTTTTCATAACCACCTCCTTTCCAAGTTACTGTCCAGTCAGACTAGTATTTGCAGTTCTCCAAATGTACCATGTCTTTTTATGTCTATATTTTGGGGTCCCCAGACTAGAATGTGTTCTACGCTTGTTCACCCAGCCAATCCCTGATCACTCGCTAAGACTCATCCCCAACATCCCTCCTCTGTTAGATCTTCCCAGCCATACTCCTTTTGTCCTCACACCTCAGCAAAGAAACTGTCTCTGTATCTTGACTATATTTATACTGTTCCATGGTTTATACCACATGTTACATGTTCTTAATTTATTTACATGTGTCTCTTCTGTTACTTATAGATTGCTTGAGAACAGCAAGAGGTTTTAATCTTCTCTGCATCCCAAGTTTCTGCCACTGAGCTTGACACAAGAAATTAGGTGTTGGCTGATATGAATTGAATTAAAACTCTTGAGCCTCTGTTGGTTGCTTCAGCACATCACTGCATATGCAGTGAAAGCATAATCTTAAACCAGATCATTGCACACCACACACACACACACACACACACACACACGTCTTCCCTATAAGGGCCAAGTTTAGAGTTTTTGTTAAACTAGAGATTTTATATATGCAATTTACACCAAAGTATTTGAAAATGTAAAAATTATATTATTTAATTACTGAGTATCCACAAAACTATACCCTCAGCGCTCAAGAAACCTAGTGGTTTCATTTCTTTCATTCTGGAACTACCATCAGGGAAGCATATCATGAACAGACTTAATGGCTTACTAAGTAGAGCTGTAATAAGAAACTAATACTTAATGCTCTAGTTTGCTTTCCTCAGCCCCCTCACTTGCTCAAATGTCAGGAAGGCGTGCTCAGTTTATTTTCACCCACACTTTCTTTCACTTATCTCAGAAAACCATTCTTTGCTGCCATAAAAATAAATGCCAAAAGTAATTTTTAATCACAGATTTTATTTCATGTAGGCCGCTAAGGAATGCTCACCAGTCTTAACATTGTTTTCAGATTTTCAGATCACTTATTCCACTATAGCCTAGATGATGCACATTTTAAGATGTGATTGAAAAGATGTGTTACAACAACATCTCACTTGTCAAGGATTTGTGGTGAATGTGTCTACATTAGTTCAAATTCCGTTGGTGGAATGTGGTCCTGCAACTATTACAGCTTTTAAAATTTTTAACATTTTGGAGGAAAAAAAAAAACTTCCCAAAAATACCTTATGCATTTTTGTATCCATAAAGAGGAATTCAATTAATTGAAATTTTCTCGATGATTCAGAGTCATCAGTATGAACACACATCGTTTTGTGCCCTCATCCCTTAAAGTTAGTCTTTAGGCATAAACCAGTCCATGAACATTTTAGGATTTGCCCCTCCACTAACAGATTCCAGATGATTGTGCTTTTAGGCCTCTAACTTTGTTTTCAATTGAAACTTATTTTTTGACTGTTAAGTAAATTAGTCTCCAGCTCTCTTGGCTCCAAGCTTACTACATTGCAATCATGTTCAGTCAACTTTGGGAGGATTGAGAGTGGTTTAATTTCTCTCTGGATGCAATAGCTTAGAGATTTAATAGTTGAGTTTACTTAAAAAAAAGATTTCCAGGGTACCCTTAATTGGCTGGAGCAGTTCCACCTAAGGTCAGTTGGGTCCATCAGGAAGTTGACTGAGATGGAGTTTAGAGCAAGAGGTTTACTTGGGGCTTACTCCTGGGAAAGGAAAGGAGGGAAGGAAGAATTTTGGTCAAGAAGGGCCTCAGAGTGCAGTGCAGGTTTGACGAAGTCTTGGCCAACCCAACACGGTGCCCTGGAGCACGAAACAGCCATTAGAGGAATTCCATGTTGGACAGAAATGGCTAGGTCCTTGTAGCCCAGCCAATGAAGTTGGGGACTTTCTGGGAAAAGTGTGGCCTCTGCTTGAATTCCAAGATGGAGTCTAAAGGCAGGGACAGCTGCAGGCTATCAGCTGACTGCTCTCCCTGCAGCCGAAATGAAAGTTCTTCCTTAAATAGAGATCAAATAGGTGCACCTTTCTAGCGGCACGGGTACATACACCATCTGGAAATGTATTTGAAAAGAAGCACAAGTTCAGAGGAAGATAGGAAAAAGTAGTTGTTTTCTGTACCTTTATAAATTTATGGTTAATGGTAGAAAGCAGAGAGCCTGATGGGAAGCAATCAGTGAGTCTGAGGATGAGGAAGGTAGTGATCAGGGAAGCAGGGGGTTCTGGCCAAGGAGGATGACAGTCAAACACATGATCAAAATCTTAATTTTCTTAGCAGCAAATTGACCTTCCTTGGAAGGACCCAGTTTGGAAAGGTATAGACAGAAAGATATCTAGGGTGGAAGGCAAGACCACTGAGAATATTACTGAGTAAACTGCCTATATTTGTTTTACTTTGTAATTCTGTATATTAAGCATTATAATTATTCTGAAAGTTTTATTTTTTACATGAAATTTAGAATCATCTTGTCTATTTTCAGAAAAGTTGGTATTTTATTATCACATTAAATATATGAATTAACTTAAGAAGAACTGAAATCTTTATAATATTGAATCTTAGCTGTGGGTTTTTTTTTAATTTAAGAGAATCCTTATGTATTTTAGGGATGTTTTAAATATTTTCTCATGTAAGTTTTACATATTTATGATCAAGTTAATTACTAGGCATTTTTTGTTGGCATTATATATGTGGTTTTCTGATTCACTATATTTTTTATTCGGTGGCTTTTATAAATACAAAAGCTATATATTTCTCAAGATTAATTTTAGCATCCCCCACCTTACTGAATTCTTTTGTTTTTGATTAATTATCTTGCACTTCTTATTAGTTATTTTTTGAAAGTAATAGTAATAATTTTGTCTCTTCCTTCCCAACTTCTATAGTTCTAGTATCTTTTTCTTACCTAATTGCATTGACTTATAACTCCAATACAATGTTAATAGTGCTGAAACATTCGTTACAGTAATTCGTTTTAGCTAATTTCCTTGTGTTTTTCTAACTTAATAGGAATTCCTTCAGTAAGTAAGATACTAGCCTTAAGGCTAATTATACCCTGACACACTTGAAACTGTTAAATAAGTGTCCTTCAATTCCTATTTAGTAAGTGATAGTTCATACAATTGAAAAATGGATTAAGTTTTATTGAACGTCATTGTAGCATCTACAAGGATGATCATATAATATATTGCATTAACGGGTTTCTTAATATTAAAACATCCTTTTACTCTGGAAAGAATGCTTGTTCACATTGTGTCACTTCTTTTGTGAACTGCTGATTTCTATTCTCTGATACTTTATTTTGAATTGTTTTTATTGATATGCATAAGAAATATTTATCTATAGTTTTCATATCTTTTCCCAGTTTCGCTGTCAATATTACATTCACTTCTTAAAGTATTAGAAAGTTTTCTACATTTTCTATGTCCTGGAAAAATTCAATAATATTAGAATTAATTACTCACTGTTGGATGGCAGAATTTCTTAATGAAAATGGATGTGATGCTCTTGGAAGATTACTTCTTTGACAATTATATTTCTTTGTGGAAATGTGTTTCTCTTGTATCTTCTTCTGAGTCAGTTTGTAAATTATATTTTCCTAAAAAATTATCCCTTTTATCCAAGTTCACATGTTTTTTTAACTCATAATTTTTTCTTTGTGTGATTATTACTCCTTGTTATTTCTTATTCTATATATTTGTGCATTTTTATTTTGTGATGAGACTAGTTTATTTACTTACTTTATTAATTGTTTAATAAATTAGCTTGCTCATGCATTTTTTCCATTTTCTAATTCATTAAAAGTTGTTTTTAAATGCTGTTTTTCTGCTGTCATTCTTTGACATTTTTTTTTAGAGTCGAATGCTCAGTTTATATTTCCACACTTTAATTTTTACTGATAAAAATTCATAGCTATAAACATTACTTTGAGCAAGGCTTGCACTGTATCCTGTAGTTTCTGTTTTTGCTTTGTATTTTCCTTTGGATGGAGAATTGTTAAAATAAACATTTTACAATTCCAAGAGGAGAGCCTATTTTTCTGATGTTGTAACTGATTTCTTATTTTATTCTGTGATGTTCAAAGAACTTTTTCTGTTGTTTTTTTTTTAATTTACTGAAGCTTTTCTTTGAGGCCCCCAATACAATTTTTATGAAAGTTCCATATTCACATGAAAACAAATGTTCTCTATTATTAGGGTATTGAGTCTGATATGTGTTCATCAGCTTTACCTTCTTAGTTATGTCACTTAGGTTTTCTGAATCTTTTCTTTTATGAGAAGTGCTTGCATTGCACAGTAGTGTGGGTCTTTAAAAATAACCATGCAAATTGAGCTGAGCAAGGCATTTTTAATAACCAGTTGAAAAAATTATAGTGCTCTATGACTTTAGAAATTTTTGTCAAAATGTTAAAACCTCTCTTTTTATCAGTTATAAATTTATAAACAGATAAAAAATTTTAAGGCAAAAAATTATACAAAAATTGCAATAAATTTATGTTTATTTACTATTTAACATATTTTAAACATTGCAAATTAAAATATTTTATGACTTTGTAAAAAAGTTATCAAGAGCTGTTTGATATTCACATTATATGAATTACTGTACAGAGCAAGCATTTGGTCTGTGCCTTGGCACTTTGTCATACTCCTTTCTAAGTTTGGGTCAGCTTCCAACATTTAATCCTTTACACTTTCAATATTGTAAAATGTCCCTGAAAGTTTCTTTAATGTGAAGTTTTTCACTGACATCACTTTTTCTGGGATGTTTTCATGCTTTTCATCACAGTCACTTTTCTCATGTGTGTTGATATTCGCCTTCCATGAGTTCCTCTGGCAGTACATCTAAATTCAAACAACAGTACTGACATTGTCAGCCATGTCTTCTATGACTCCCCTGACATCAATTCAAATTTCACTTTGAGCATTATCACTTTCCTTTTCTTCACTACACTTTCATATTTGTTGGTCAGTTCTCTCTTTTATTACCTACTTTTGTAAAATATCCTGTGGGTTTGTCACTGAGAGACAAAGAGGCAACACATTCATACACTTTGCTGTCTGCAAATGAATGGGAGTAGCAGATGCTCAGTGGCCAGTCACCACCAACTTTGAAAGAAGTGACATAATTGATCACTGATCATGATGCGCATCTGATATTAACATAGCAATTTATGGAATAGAGGGCTGGTAGCAAAATTTGTACTTTATATAATTACTCAGAGGTAATACACCATGGTAAGACATGTGAAGTATATTGTTGGGGGACTGATGTTCTGAACCACGGTTATTGAAATGCATGCGTATTAGAACCATCCACAGGGATGATTACCTGAATTTTATCCACTTGATATGTTTTGGACTCAGAGAAGTAAATCCAAATTGTATTTTCTATTTTTCTAATAATCCTGAAATTTGTTTCATGAAAAATTTTACTATGTTACCAGTTGGTAGATAGTCTTAAACTGTTATCTTTGTTTAAAATTGGCCTCTGGACATTCTTGTTTCAGCCAATGCTTTTTGGCCTAAATTCTACCTTACTTGATATTAAGGCTGTGATATTTGCTTTCTTTCTGTTTGATAAAAGTTTATCTAAAAAATTCATTTTGTTTTTAACTTTTATGGACCTTTCATTTTAAGTGGCTCTCTTGTACATAGCATAGAATTCAATTTTGCTTTGTTATCTAACTGGAAATAATTTTTCCAGTTTTATTGAGATATGACTGACATATAACACTGTATAAATTTAAGGTGTATAACATGATGATTTGATATATGTATATATTGTGGAGTGATTACCACAATAACTTTAATGAACATCCATCACCTCTATAGTTACAACTTACCTTGTGATGAGAACTTTTACGATCTACTCTCTAAGCTACTTTCAAATATAGAATACAATATTGTTAACTATAGTCATCACACTGTACATTACAGTTCCAGAGCTTATTTATCTTATAACTAGAAGTTTGTACCTTTTGCCTACCTTTGCTCAATTTCCCCAGGGCTTCTGCCTATGGAAAATTTATGAGTTTGGTTTTTTAGATTTCACACAGAAGTGAGAATATACAGTATTCATCTTTTCAGTCTGACTTATTTCACTAGGATAATGCCCTCAAGATCCATCCATGTTGTCACATATGGGAGGATTTAATTTTTTATGGCTGCATAGTATTCCTGTGTGTGTGTGTGTGTGTGTGTGTGTGTGTGTTGTTTTCTTATCCATTTCTCTGTCGATGGACACTTATATTGTTTCCATATCTTGACATTCTCAATAATACTGCAATGAACATGGGAGTACATGCCCACCAACAGTGCAAAAGGGATCCCTTTTCTCCACATTCTCACCAAAACTTTTTCCTTGTCATCTTTTTGGTTCTAGCCATTCTGCCAAGTGTGAGGGGACATGTCATTATGATTTTGATTGGCATGAAGCATTCCTACTAAAATGTGTATCAGAAATATGATATAATCAGAAAGCCCACTCTATAAATTTTATGAAAAATAAGTTGATATTTGAATTCAGTATCTTTTAATATCTTTTTTTCCCTTGCTTTGTCTCTCCTTCTAGCATGAAACATGCTAGAAACATGAAAGCAGGAAACACCAATCTCCTCTCTTGACCTCACTCTGCTCAGTAATTATGCTGCTCCCAGGCTGCCCACAATTTCCCACACTGATGAGTGATCCATTTGGGTTTTTATTGAAATTTACCAGTCCAATAGTCCAGTCCCTGCTCTCCCATTTAGGTGACACTGGGCATTTGGGAATTGACATCTTTTCCTAGCAAATAATTCATTTGCCTTTTAAAAAAATAAGATTTATAGGATTAAAATTTAACTTAAAGAGCTCACCCCCTCTTAATACTTTTTTCAGTGTTTCACTTTTTAATACAATGTATTCACCTTAGAAAACGTTCAGAAAGTTATGAATGCTACAAAAGAAAAGCAAGAAAAAAATGACAGAAATTTCAAGCAGGCACATTAGGAGAGACCTTTAAATGAATAGGATTTTTGGCATCTGAAATCACATTATTCCAGTCAAATAGAATCCAAATGAAATTGAAATTCTATCAATATATTTATTCATCCATCCATCCATCCAAAAATATTTACTGAGCCTCCACTTCATGTAAGATATTGTGTTAAATGCAGACAACTTAACAGCATATGACACAACCCCTATCTAGCACAGAGTGCAGCAGATGTTTATCATACAGGTTGATACCTGTTAAGAGTAGAGGCACAGGGCATTATCATAAAACTGCCTGGGGGGGGTACTGCAGTCAGCAAGCAGCAACTGGGAAGCTTCAGACTCCTGCGCAAGCAGAAAAGGACAAACAGTGAGCACAGCTATTGTGTGGCATGAAAATGGGTGGAGGGATAGGTTAGCCTGGTGATGGGGATTAAACATATTGAATGGAGCACTGGGTGTTATATGCAAACTATGAATCATGGAACACTACAGCAAAACTAATGATGTAATGTATGGTGATTAACATAACATAATAAAATAAAATTAAAAAAGAATTATAAAAAACAAATTATTTCAAAAGAAGGCAAAAAAGAAAAAAAGACATAAAAAGATGAGAATTGGCAAACTGATTAGTAACATTATTTTTAAAAATACAAATATATGAGCAATTACACTGGATGCAAATGGTCTAAATATTTCTATTAAATGAAAGTATTTTCAGACTAGATTAAGAAATAAAATCCAGGGCGCCTGGGTGTCTCAGTTGGTTAAGCCTCTGCCTTCGGCTCAGGTCATGATCCCGGAGTCCTGGGATCAAGTCCCACATTGGGCTTCCCCTTCTCTGTGGGGAGCCTGCTTCTCCCTCTGCCTCTGCCTGCCACTCCCCCTGCGTGTGCTCACTCTGTCTCTCTCTCTCTATGTCAAATAAATAAATAAAATCTTAAAAAAAAGAAATAAAATCCAAATATATATATATAGATAAAAGAAAATGGAAATTTTAAAAGAGCTTCTGTTGAAAAGATGAAGGAAGATGTAACTTGTATGTCCTGCTAAAGAATTTGATTTCTATCCTTAAGATAATGGAAGACTATTGATGGATTATAAGCAGATCAGTACCATGCTTTTCTACAAAGACAGCAAAGCAAGGAAGAGCACTGAGGGATGACATTTAGCTGCCTTATTTTACTAAAGGTATGTCATTACACAAACCTCAAATGCCATTTTTACTAAAGAATGGTTATCTTTTAGTAGTTAGTTGGAAAGGTGTCAGCATTTTTAAGAACATGAAATTCTTCACAATGATTCTTTAACCTTGCCCTTGGCTGAGGTTAACATCATTCCGGCCCAGAAACTCTCCTTATCAGGTATCTTTTATTCTTCATCCACGAACTTCTTCCCACCTCCTCTTGTCCAAACCATTTTTATTATTATCGTAAGACTCAGCTCCTAACATAAGCATTTTTCATTGCCTCCCCAATGATTGTCCTTTATTTGCTAGCTACTGGCACCTTGAGCAGTTTTTAAGAGTAGTTGGCAACCCCATGAGAGATGATGGACTCTGAAAAACAAACTGAGGGTTCTAGAGGGGAGGGGGTGGGGGGATGGGTTAGCCTGGTGATGGGTATTAAAGAGGGCACGTTCTGCATGGAGCACTGGGTGTTATGCACAAACAATGAATCATGGAACACTACATCAAAAACTAATGTTGTAATGTATGGTGATTAACATAACAATAAAAAATTTTAAAGAAAAAAAAAGAGTAGTTTGTAACCACTCAGTCTTATATGTTGGGTTCATTTTTGATCCTCCTAGCTTGGTTTGTGTGAACACAAACAGACAAAAGCTGGAAGTCAGTGAATCCAGCAGTGCTGTTCTCTAACACTGTCACTTGCCCAAGTCACTGTCCCTTTCTTGCTTTCACTTAGTACTCTCATAAAAAAACAAGGGGATTGGTCTAGATAAGTTGTAACCCTGTAACTTGGAGCTTTAGGATTCACCCAGGGATACTTCAAGAGTCTCTAAAAAGATGTGGCCAAAGAAGCAGATCTCCCTTTTCACTTTTGATTTCAAATTAGGCAGCTATTTCTTTATCTATCTTATTTATTAGGTTTTTGTATGAGGTTTTTGTTTTTTGTTTTTTGTTTTTTGTTTTGACGAACAGGTCAATCAACTAAAAAGAATTTGACAATAGCTGATCTACATAACTCCCTAAGGTCTATTTCAGCTCTCACATTTTATCTTCTCTTTTTCTTCTTTTTTATTTCCCTTACATACTTCATAATGCCTATATGTTGGCAGTCTGTATCAGAATGGTGGGTCAGAAATATAGAAAATGATGCAGTAAATGCCTTTTAAAGAAAAGAATGAATGAATGCATTAATTGGTTTGTTGATCTCATTATTCGTATTTACAGATAACCATTCAATTTAGCCACTCTTCAGTACAATGGAGACAGAATCTTGAAAACCAGATAAATACCCTCCCTCTCTCCCTCAGCCAGTTGAATTAACCCATTAAGCAACAATTATTGGGCACCTAATATTACCGAAGCTGTTTTGTTAAGTCCTACTTATATCGAGACCTATAGAACCCTGTCCCTTGCCTCAAAGATGTTACAGTCTGCTAAGACAAAAACATGTAAATAGATTATTGGAATAAAAATTGGTAAGTACTATTATGGAATCATGATAAAAGTGCTCTGAGTGTTTAGAAAAAGGAGGTACTGACTGGCTGAGGTAGTGAGAAAGATTTCACAAAGAAGCTTGTGACGGAGTTCTGAAGAATGAAAAAGATTGTGCCGTGTGGAAGAAATCTCGAAATATGCTGCAGTAGGAAAGTATGTAGAAGGCACAGAGAGAAGAAAAACTGGGGAGTGCTGGGTAACAGAATTTGGCATGGCTGCACCCGTTGGTGACTGGACATCAAGGAAGAAAGGCTGCAAAGTCTTTTTTGCCTCAGATTATCAATGTTCTTTTATGCTATTAGAAAGCTTTAGAGCTTCATAATTTAGTAAATGGAGAGTTAACAGATTTAAAAAAAAGAAAAGATTTACTTATTTATTTGAGAAAGAGAGAGAGAGAGAATGTGGGGGAAGGGGCAGAGGGAGAGGGAGAATCTCCAGCACACTCTCTGATTAACATGGAGCCTGATGCAGTGCTCCATCTCACGACCCTGAGATCACGACCTGAGCCAAAATCAAGAGCTGGACGCTTAACTGACTGAGCCACCCAGGTGCCGCAAGAGTTAACAGAGACTTTCAAAGAGTAATTTGGCAGGATAGATTTGTCTTTAAGAAAAAAATAACATGGATGTGGAATATGAAGAATGGACTGGAGTAAGGAGAGTCCAATGAGGAGGGAAGGAGTTAAAAGGCTATTGGAGTAGGTCAAAAAGAAGGTGAAGAGGGCCTGAGGGACAAAGAGAGTGGTCCGACTGGAGAGAAAACTTCAAATTGAGTTAAAAGGATATGGTGACTGGAAACAATCTAGTATTCTAACACCAAATGGGGCTGGGAGAACTGGACAGCCACTATCCTATATCATAAATGAAAATTAACTCAAAATAGACTACAGACTTGAATGTAGACCTGAAACCATAAAACTTCTAGAGGCAAACATAGATGGCAAGCTGCTAGACATCAGTCTTGGTGATGAGTTTTTGGATTTGATGCCAAAAGAAAAGCAACAAAAGCAAAAATAAACAAGTGGGACGACATCAAACTAAAAGGCTTCTGCATAGCAAAAGAAGCCATCATTAAAAAAAAAATCTATGGATTGGGAAAAAAAAATTTGCAAATCATATATCTCATAAGGAGCTAATATTCAAAATATAAGAACTCATACAACTCAATGGCAAAATTTTTAAAAAATTCTAATTAAAAAATGGATAGAGGATCTGAATAAACATTTTCAAAAGAAGACATACAGATAGCCAATAAGCACGTGAAAAGTTACTCAACATCACTAATCATTAGGGAAATGCAAATTAAAACCATAGTGAGATTATCACTTCACACCTGTTAGAATGGTTAGTATAAAAAAAAAAGATAAATGCTGGTGAAAATGTGGAGAAAAGTAAACACTTGTGTGCTGTTGGTGGGAATGTAAATTGGTACAGCACTGTGGAAAACACTATGGAATTTCCTCAAAAATTAAAAATAAAAAATACTACATGATCCAGCAATTCCACTTCTGGGTATTTATCTGAAATAAAAAAACAAAACACAAACGAAAAAAATATATGCACTCCCATGTACACCGAACCATTTTTTACAATAGCCAAGAAATGGAAACAACCTACATGACCACTGCCGGAGGAATGGATAAAGAAAACCTTGTATAGGAGCACCTGGGTGGCTCAGCTGGTTGAGTGTCTGGCTCTTGGTTTCAGGTCAGGTCTTGATCTCAGGGTCGTGAGATGGAGCCCTGAGGAGGCCTCTGTGCTCAGCGCAAAGTCTGCTAGAGATTCCCTTTCTCCCTCTCCTTCCCCTCCTCTTCCCATTCACACTTGCACCCACTCTCTCTAAAATAAATAAATAAAATCTTTAAAAAAATAAAGAAAATCTGATATATATAATTAATATATATTACAAAAAAAGAAAATCTGATATTATATATATATCAGAGTTTCTTTATTTTATAATATCTATAAAAAATGATATATAGTAAATATATATTATAAAATATAAATATATTATATATAATAATATAAAATATATTATGTATCATACTTTATAATATATGATTATATTATATATTTTATATTTTATATATATATATATATATATATAATGGAATATTATTTGGCCAGAAAAAAGAATGAAATCTTGCTATTTGCGACAACACGGATGGGCCCTGAGGGCCTTATACTAAATGAAATAAGTCAGATAGAAAAGGATCAATGTTGTATGACATTGCTTGTACGTGGAATCTAAAAAAACAAGGCAAAACAAAAACGAAGCTTATAGATACAGAGAACAGTTTGGTGGTTGCCAGAGGCTGGGGATAGGGGTGGGGAAATTGGTTGAAGGGAGTGAAAAAATACAAACTTCCAGTTATAAAATAAATAGGTCCTGGAAATGGAATGTACAACATGGTGCCTAGCGTTAATAACACTGTATTGTATATCTGAAAGTTGCTAAGAGAGTAGATCTTAAAAGTTCTCATTACAAGAAAAAAAAAAAATCCCTAACTATGTATGGTGACAGATGTTAACTAGACTTCTTGTGGTGAACAGTTTTGCAATGTATACAAACATTGAATTATGTTATACATTTGAAACTAATACAGTGTTGTATTTCAATTATACCTCAATAAAAAAATAATGTAGTACTCTAGACTAGGACAACATGAGGGCTTATTTTCTGTTCCATCCCAATAAAGATGAAAAACGTTTTTAAAAAACTTTCTTGGGATGCCTGCCTGGCTCAGTTGGTTAAGCGTCTGCCTTTGCTTCAGGTCATGATCCCGGGGTCCTGGGATCGAGTCCTGCATGGGGCTCCTTGCTCAGCAGGGGGCCTGCTTCTCCCTCTGCCTGCCGCTCCCCCGCTTGTGCTTGCTCTCTCTCTCTCTGACAAATAAATAAAAACTTTAAAAGAAAGAAAGAAAGAAAATTTAGAAAAAAACAACTTTTTCTCACAAAATGACCAGCAACTGTTATCTCTCAAGTAAACATGTGGTTAATCCACTTGTGGAGGTTAATGGATGACTTAATTGAGGCCTGACAAGATCCTCCAGGAAAAGCCATAAAGGGCAATTCCCATTTAACCGTCCCCCTCCGATAGGATGTCACAGGCATTATTAACTTCCCCAGGGCTTTCCTATCCTAATGAGGAATTAACATGGGGGTCTGCAAGATCTATTTTTGTTCAGTCAAAACGCATGACAGTTAGCTATGGCAGGTTAGTCATCTTCATGTTGACTACAAGTAACAATATCAGAGTTGTGACTTGGCTAAGGGCATTGTCAGGACGGATTGTTTTCGGAGACAGCAGATGGTTTGGAAATCGTCTGCCATGACAGACCGAACTGACTAGAATTTCAATTCTCCATTCCTGGAGTGGCAATGAGAAGGGCACATACGGGAAATTAACTCTCCTGGTGTAACTGAAAATGACATCACACGGCATGGTCAGAGCACAAACTGATACTAAGAGGAAAGGATAAATGAGAGGCAAGTGGGAAGTTCCTAATTAACTTCAATATACTTCAAGTAAATTTCCCTAACTCAATATTATGGCACATAGGAGGAAAGTTGATTTATGCATTTCAGGGCTTGATTTTATAATTTCACTCTTGAAGAATGGGGTAATCAAACAACAGAAGGAGTATATTAACTAGGGACCTGCATTACAGTGATTCAGAGTGAGATATCAGGTCATTGAATCTAGTCGGTTTATTCAGAGCAGGATGCAAATAAGTGGACATCTTGAATGAGCTCCACCAAGTTAAAAGCCTCATGAAAATTTTGTAAATATGCCATGCACTTTAATGCAGTCTGAGAGTAGAAAGTAGTTTACAATGATTTCAGACTTCTATTTGGTCATTATTATTATTATAGTTTTTAAAATGTTCCCCCTGACGTCTTTCCTGTGTAAATGAATATGTCCCAGGGACACTCCTGTAAATGAGATAAACTAACGTAAAATATTAAATAATTCATGTCTTTGGAAGCCACTGAGATTTTGCTCATGTTTTTCTATAAACCAAACCAATGTTGTGATGCAGAAAAAAAGGCATCTGCATATGAAAATATCTTAAGCATTATCTGTCAAGCCTAAATGTGCTCAGTAAGAAAAAAGAGGAAAAGGGAACAAGTTAAAAGAATCCAGCAAGTACCATTTTATAATGGCAGAGATAACTAACAAGATTTTGATGTGGTATTGTTTTGTCTCATTTGGAGGTCATGTCACTGCCTTTGCCATTGTTTCTGTGGTTTGAAGTTAGACTGGTGTGAGATTAACAGATGAGGAGGTCCAGTGAGACATGTAGGGGAGACAGGGACAGAAGAGGCAGCACCGAGGAGCCGAAGGCAGTATGAAATGAATAAAGACTTGGGGCGCCTGGGTGGCTCAGTCGGGTACGTGTCCAACTCTTGACTCTTGATTTCAGGTCAGGTCATGATCTCAAGGTCGAGAGATCAAGCCCTGCAGTGGGCTCCACACTCAGCACTCAGCGGAGAGTTTGCTTGAGATTGCTTCCTTCTCTCTCCCTCTGTGCGCCACTCCCCTCCCCGGCCCCACTTAAGTGAGTGAACACCCTCTCTCAAAAAAAAAAAAAAAAAAGAAAAGAAATGAATAAAGACCTGGGATATTTGTATTCCAAAGCCTGCCTCTATCAGGATCTGATCTAATAATAGCAGCCTCACAGAACTGTTATAAAATTAATGGGAAAATAGTTATAAGCAGATGAAAGTGTCTGGTACAGAGAAGGCACATACAGTTTGGAGCCTACTTGACCATTCTGTTCCAGGAAAAGATCTCATACTGCCAGCTTCCCCTTCAAGGAAACTTCCAGATATCCCTTCAGTAGTAACAGGGAGACAATAAACCGATGGGATTGTGAGTTAATTTTGAGAACAAAGTTCTTGGTCTTAAATCCCAACCCTATCACTTACCAGTGGTGTGTTTGTTAGCTATTTTGGCCTCAACTTCTTCACCTATATATAAGATGGACATATACAATAAAGATAATATTATACATAATATAATAAGGATATATATATAATAAGGGTATTATACATAATAAGGACATATATATCTTTATTAATAAAGGTAAGGATATAATATATATAATAGAGATAATATTAGTGCTTACCTTATTGGAGGCTTGCAATGATTAAATAAAATTATCTGCATTAAGTACTTGGTACAATTCTAAGCACATGGCAAAGACTCTCTAAATGTTACCTTTGAGTATCCATTGATCCCCACACAACTATAACCATGAAAATGTTATCTATAATAAGAAACAACCATAGAGGATATTTTCCTCTCTAGCATAACACTTGCTATGAATATGAAACAAAACTAGAATTTTCAATTTAAATGTTTCCTAAATATGGTTTGTTCAAAAGGAATTCTTGCCCTTTTGGCAAATAAGTCTGAGCTATTTCAATCACTGTTCCAAAGGAAAGACTTAAAGCTATTCTACTTTCTAGTATTTTAAGGCATTGGAGAGTGATGACAGGTGATGAAGAATTAAAGGATAATCGGCTCTCAAAATAAGGAAACTACACATAGTTGAGTTTGCATTTGTGCAGCTTTTCTCCCGTGGGTACACTTCCGTCCAGTCCATACTACATGCGGTGGCAAAAACTCAAGCAGATATCATAGTCTTGTGGACTTGATGAGGCAGAGGACAGAATTTGGTAGCACCCGAGTGGCTAGAAAGTAAGTGGAGAAATGAGGAAGGGCTTACAATACTGTGTCGATTTTGCCCCAGTCTTGGGCCGAATCTCGAACTGCAAATATACAAGGGAGGCATCAAGAAGCTACAACTGTAGCTCCAAGGCTGAGGGGAGCCAGCCAAGCTTTCAACCCTTATTTATAGCATGGGATGCACAATTCAATTTTGTTGCAGTCAAAGTGAACTGCTTGCTAAAAATAAAAATCATTCTTCAGAGGAAGATATTAGCATATAAATCACCTTTAATGCATCATATACAGTATTCAGTATATAATTAAAAATCACAAGTTATGGGAGAAGAAACCAGAAAATTGTAGCTGGTAGTCAAAAAAAAAAGGTCAGTAAAAACTGACCTTGACATGTTGGAATAAATAGATGAGGAGTTTAAAGTAACTAAAATGAGTTACCAATAAAATTTAACATAGATTCAAAAATCCTTAAAAAATATTAGCATACTTAATCCAGCAATATATAAAAAGGCAAATGTTTCATGACCATATAATTTCTATATCGGGAATGCAAAGATCAAACATTCAAAAAATCTATTAATATAATTATCTGCATTAGCTGAATAAAAGAAGTGAACCATGTAGTTAACTCATGTAGATCTAGAAAGATATAAAGAAAGCATTTGGCAAAATTCAACATCCATTCATGTTAAAACTCTTATTCAACTATGAATAAGAGGTGACTTCTTCAATGCAGTGAGGGCATTTACAAAGAAAAACACACAAAACAAATTTAAAAAATTCTACATACCAAATGATCAAAGACTAAAAACTTCCCCTTTGAGATGAGGAAAAGAAACAGATATCTGCTCTCACCATTTCAATTCTAAATTTTTCCCATAGATACAGCCACAGGAGCAGCCAAGGGAAAGAAATGGAACCTGGAAAAAAAGCAGTGAAACTTCCTTATTCATAGGTGACATGATTGTTTGCATTTAGAATCTTCAAGAATCTACAAAGCAATGACTAGAACTACTCAGTGAAGTTTACAGAATACAAAATTGACACAAAATCCAATTTTATTTTTATATTCTAATAAGAAACAATGGAAAAAGGAAAATTAAAAAAATTACTCTCTTATAATCGCACCCAAAACTGGGACACCTAGGTGACTGACTCGGTTAAGGTCATGACCTTTAGCTCAGGTCATGATCTCAGGGTCCTGGGATCAACCACCACCACCACATCTAGTTCTGTGTTCAGTGCGGGGCGGTGGGGTCGGAGGAGGAGGAAGTCTGCTTCTCCCTCTCCCTCTTCTTCTCCCCACCCCCCTCTTTCTCAAATAAATAATCTTAATATATATGTAATTGCACCAAAAACTAAAGTGAGAAAAAAATTAACAAAATATTAGAAGACCTCTGCACTAAAAGCTACAAAATACTGCTGAATGAAAGTAAAGAAGATCTAGATAAATAGAGAGATGCCAGATTCCTAGAGTAGAAGGCTCAGGACTGTTCAGTTTTTGTAAACAGAGCTATAACAGCAGTTTTTAGACTTTTTGTTTTAGAACTCTAAAACAGCTTCTTGTTATTGAGGATCTCAAAGGATTTTATTTTTTTTTAGTTATATACATCAATATTTACAATATTATAAATTAAAACTGAAAAAATTCACTATAGTAATTTTTTAATTTATTCAAAAATAACAGCAAATCCATTACATCATCATAAATAAGTTTTATTTTTAAAAAAACTACATTTTCCAATTCAGAACAAAATTATTAGATGGATGGCACCGTTTCATATTTCTTACAAATTGATCTGGCTTAATATAAGGCAGTAGATTCTCCTATATCTAAGACAGCAGGTTTTACATTTAATCTAGTGTGATAGGTTATTTTGTTTGAAGCATATGCAGAAATAATGGTCCCACACATATATATGTAGGGAGAGAAGGGAGAATTATTTAAATGGCCTTTTAAAATAACTGTGGATATTATTCTTTGATTCTATAGCAAACCTTGCTAAGAAAACAGAGGAAGGAATTACAGTGCATTCTGATGAAGGTTATAGTGAGGGAAACTATAGAACCATGTGGTTCTATAGAAAGAAGCACATGGCTAAGTCCACTAATGAGGACATGGATCTCATAGAAGACTCTGCAGGAAGTGTTGGCTAAGCTGAGGGGTAAAGAAATGTGGGTTAATGTAGGTTAAAGAGTGTTCTAGGAAGGGAAAATGGTCCAGAAAGGACAGAGTAAGTTCACAGAATCAAAAAAGTGTCAGTATGGCCCTGGTTTAGTGGTTACATAGAGCAATGAGACTGGGATGTCAAAGTGGCAAAATATGAACTTGAAGAGATAATTAAGAGCTTGAATATGAAGACTAGTAACCTTGGACTTTTCTATGAAGATAATGAAAATTGAATGAAGGACTGAAGCAGAAGAATGACAGCTCATGAAAGCCGAAAGTTTAAGGAGGGATGGACTGGTTTAGTCATGTGAAATACAGTGAAGAGGTCCAATAATATCATCTTAAGTGCAAACATTGATTTTGTCCATGACAGTATTGTTTGTGACTTCACTGAGAAAAAGTGGAAGGTGAGGCTACATTACAGGAATGAGTGGGGAGTGAAGATGGTGAGGGAAGGCTTGGCTTTCAGTAGACTTGTCTGGGAAAAAAAAGTAGGGCAATAATTAAAGGTGACAAGCAGTAACAATAGGCTGAAGGGAAGAAGTCAAGAAGCCATGAAACATCAAAACTATGGATCTGGGAAAGGACACAAGATGTGTCTTGCTTGTAGAAGTATGCCAGACCTGCTCTACTAAAGATAATGGGTGATTGTAGTTCATGCATTATTTTTAAAATTGTTTTACTAGGTTTTTAAAAAAGATTTTTATTTATATTTTTTATTTTTTATTTTTTTTAAAGATTTTATTTATTTTTTTGACAGAGAGAGACACAGCGAGAGAGACACAGTGAGAGAGGGAACACAAGCCAGGGGAGTGGGAGAGGGAGAACAGGCTTCCCGCGGAGCAAGGCAGGACCCTGGGATCATGACCTGAGCTGCAGGCAGATGCTTAATGACTGATCCACCCAGGCACCCCCGTTTTACTAGTTTTAAAAACATCTCTGAACTATGTTGTCATATTTTCCTCATTTTGTTTAGTCAACATTTATCTCCCAGAATATGAAAAAATAGACCATGGTTCAAATCCTAAATAAATCATTTTACAAGTCCAAATCAGTGGTGTCTGAATTACCGAGGTTTTATTTTATGTCAAAATTAGAAAGGATTACTTGACTATCAACTTATCTGAAGAATGAACATGACTAAATTCAGAATGAGACTTACTAAGATACCCTCATCGGTCCTCCTGTAGTCCTTGTCTCATGCATGATGTATATACCTCTTTTTGTTTATTTCTTCTGTTTAGGGGGCTTGG